>NC_069116.1:37461089-37671089 GCF_025612915.1 Magallana angulata
AGTAAATGAAAAGTGTTTTAGATAAGTAATGTTATCTGTGTGTTATCTAGAAATGCTATTGTATTAAAATTGTTAATATATACGGAAATTAATTTTGAAGCAGAGAGAATACCGAGATTGACATTTTGTAACGGATACAATATACCTGTAGAAGGAAACGTCAACACTTTAAAAAATAAATTTTGTTCATGTAGTAAAACGATAAATGATACCGTATATGGTTATGTTTGTGAAATGTATGAATTTTAGTCATGTTGTGGTAATTAACTGATTAATTAAGTTAAATTTGTAAGTCCGAAAAGCAGTGAAATACCCTTAAGAGAAGCATCAACTTGTATCAAAGGATAGAAGTCTGTACAATACATCTTGATTTGTGTTATTGCATATACACTATTGTGATACAAACATTATTGTAAAACACGTTTTACCTAGTTGATAATATTTAAGTAATTTTATATATCAAATGTTTGTTATTTGATGATAATTTATTTTACAGATTTTTGTCTGAAATAAACATTTTTTTTTTGTCATATGGTTTTTGTGTTTTGTACTAACATGACCAGAGTTAGTATTTGTATCACGGTGTATTAAATAACACTGAATGTACTGTAATTAAAAAGCAAATACATGTATGTGCAAGAAACTTGTCTGCGAAAAAAAATCTCGTTATTGAAATTGTCGAAGTGATTGAGTTTTAGGCTGGAACTTTTAGAAAGGATAACGTTACCCCTTTACGTATCACAGACGGTCAGCAGAAAATGAATAGACTTTTTTTCTTGCACGTAAACATGTAGGGAACAACTGCTTGAGGAACCATATAACATTAATTTACAAGAAAACACACGTGTTCATAGATATAAAATTCCTTTTATTAACAAAATCTACTTGTGGTAGAATATGTATAAATCACATTTTGTAAAACAATGAACACAAATATGGTAGAGATAGACACCAAGTATGGATGTACATGTATACACATTACAAACACCAGTTTATGACAACAATAAACACTGAATTATAGTGTGTAGCTCAAAGTTGATTGCACTTCTTTTTTTCTTAGGTAGGAAGTACAATCTAAGTCAATGTAATGGAATGTCATGGAAGCATCTTTGCAACCTAAGATAATTTAATGGAATGTCAAGGAAGCATCTTAATCTACACAAGATTAGCTGCTTTGGCCATTGAATGAAATATACTATTTTCATCTTTCAACAATACATCTGGACTGTCAAATTCTTTAATCTGGCCTTTATCTAGTACCATGATTCTGAAAAAGAGAAAAAAAGTTTTAAACTATTTACATGAATTATGTGTGAAATTAAGGGTTCCAATAAAAAGCTATTGCAACAGATGAAAATAGATGGCTGATTTACTGCGGGGTTTGAATTTAACAGTACATAATTATAAAATGGGTTACTGCACAGATGATTGGAGAGTATCTCAATTACCTGGAGTAGTCTAGAACTGTGTTAAGTCTGTGGGCTATAGTGAGGATAGTACAATCAGAGAACTCCCGCCGTATAGTGTTCTGGATTAAGTTGTCTGTTTTCAGATCCACGGCGGCTGTAGCTTCATCTAGGACCAATATCTTGGACTTCTTCAGAAGTGCGCGCGCGAGGCAGATCAACTGTCTCTGTCCAACACTGTAACAACACACAAGAATATAAATAATCTTTTTTCAAAAGTATATTTCATTCAAGATTCAAAGATGGAAAGGCCTTGCGTTTCAATATGGTTATAATCATGTTTAACGAACCTGAGATTTTCTCCTCTCTCTGAACATTCGTAAAGTAGGCCACCTTCGAGAGATTCCACATATTTTTTAAGATGAGCGTGTTCCAGAGCCTCCCATAAATCCTCGTCAGAGAAAGAGTTGAACGGGTCCAGGTTCATTCGTAATGTACCAGAAAACAACACAGGATCCTTAACAATGAAAAAAAAGATCAATTCTGTGAAATTCTGAGTCCATGTACTGCATTATATACAAGACAAGTTGTGATTACTTGTATAGCTTCTTTCCAGTAAATTTATTCATTATTTTTCTCAGACGGTAAATTTATACCTGGGGAATAATTGTCAGCTTAGAACGAAGGTCGTGCAAGCCAATGGTTGATATGTCTACATCATCGATGATTATACTTCCGCCGGCCTTTTCGAGAATTCGAAATAATGCCAGAGTTAATGATGATTTCCCTGCTCCCGTTCTTCCAACGATTCCAATCTGAAAAACAACGATAAATCTAACTTTATGGACGTAAACACTACTATTTATCCTAATGTAGATATAATATATATAGATGTCTGTTCGTAAAACTTTTTTATCAAATATTTTATTTTTTCCAAAACAAAATATGTATGCCAAAGGACTATATATGGTATGGGCCTAAAATGGCCCCCTAAAAGGAATATCATTATTTTACTGCAATTCTTTGTTTTCTTTGTACAGAAATATATGTGATGTTTTTACTTCATGTTCATTTTGATTCAAGTGCCCACTATTTAGAAATACGGCAATGTAAAGACAACCTTTTCCCGCCATTTTTGCAATTTTAGCATAAAAAAGCTTGTTTTCAAGCAGTTTTTCTTTCAGGAAACATAGAGCGCATGCTTGAACCAACAAAATATTTTAATCAGAGATGTATCTAGCCAAGTCTAATAAGTGACAAAAAATTTGTCCTGGTTCAAGCATGCGCTCTATATTTCCCATTCGTAAAAAGATGAGAAAAATGTCAATTTTCGACTGATTTTGATTGAATTATAGAAATAGCGTCACTTCTGACGTCATATACTGCAAGTGACTGCAAATAAATCAAACAAATATGTGAAAAATATATTTTATATCAACTCTTCTAAATTATAACACAACATTTTAATGTACCCGAAACACTTTAAAAAATGGTGAATTATGGGGGCCAAATTTTACTCTTATCATATATAGTTCTTTGTAGTCCATTTTATAATAGAAATAAATAAATATAAATATATATTTAAAAAAATGACAGAAAGATTAACTGTATCTTTTACCTTCTCCCCGGGTGTAATATCGCAATCAATTCCTTTCAGAACCAATTCCAAATCCTCTCTGTACCTCAGACTGAAATTGGAAAACTTCACGTGACCTCGTTGAGGCCAATTAGAAGCAGGTTCAGTTTCTTTGATTCTCCAGTCAGCTTCAGGTTTAAGGTTTATGTATTCCTGGATTCTTTCGACCGTTATAATGTTTGTGTCCATCTCCGTGAAAGCAAAAACAATCCACCTTAGTGTATCTGTTACCTAAAACATAGAGATTCATAGAAAATGATTGGATGATGGTAAAGTATTTAGCAGTATTTTATTGACGCTTATAAAGGAAAGTGGAGTGACAATAGACTTTTTTAAAATTAATCGAATTATGTCATAATACAATAGCTTTAGCAATTGCAAATGAATATGATACTTACATTGCCAGCATATGTCATGATCAAAGCTATCATTCCGCTTGATAAAACATCTCGACGGTAACAAGCCAACACGCAAGCAACGAACACCAACAGATTTCCCAAATATCCTAAACGAAAGTTCAGCCACCTGCAAAATACAAAATAATTATGAACAAGGAGTAATAACTGCTTTTTTGTCGAATCACTGACGAGAAAAACAATGCAATTTTACTAAAGCATTTTACGGACTAGTTCTACTACATTGTAAACAATAGTTTGCCTAAATTTCATGCAAACACAATTTTTATCTCAAAAATGTTTAAATAAAGTTTTGCCTCTTTCAAAAATAACAAAACAAAAACATAAATATTATCTACAAACTTATTTTTTAAATGAATTCCCTTTGTGTTCCCTTCTGGTTATCAGGATCAATGGTTTGAAAAATATATTACTATTCCAACCAAGCTTATTATTTTACTTCAAAGTAATAAATTATATAGCTAAGCATCCTTTACAAACCTGTAACAGGAAAGAGTTGTCAGTTCAGCTTTGTGATACGCATCTCGTCGACGGTCACACTCCTGCGCAAATAAAGATGTTTTGTTGAAAGCTCGAATGGTCGTCGCTCCCTGGATAGATTCACTGAAGAAAGAATACTGAGGGGATCTGAGCGCTTTGTTCATTCTTCTGCATTGACCCGCTGCAACACTAAATAATCTCTACAATGGAAGAAAACTAAAACGTAAATTTTATTTGTATATGTAAATGTGAAGTATATCAAAGTTATTATAAAGTAAAATGCTAGACTTTGAATATCATCCTTATGAGTAAAGAAAACTAACTACTTTTCAATATCTTTAAAAATAATGCCAAAAATAAGCCGTTCAATTTATTCTGTCACGTTATTGTGTATATACCTGAATCAAAAAATACATGATGAACAGCGGCACCAAAAAGTAGACCATTGACGGCATCCCAGAAGTGATGACAATTAAAGTGAATACGATCTGCGGGAAGGTGTGCATAAAGCTCTTGGTAACCCACGGAAGAGAGTGTTCCAAACATTCCATGTCTTTTGAGAATCTATTGACCATTCTGCCAACTGGAGTATTTTCAAAGAAACTGAAAGGCGCTCTCATCACACCGGCCAAAGTCTTCTGGTGAACCTTTTTGGCTGATGTTACCACGATGAATATTACAGAAAGTTCTCCAAGTACGTTTAAAAGAGCTGCAAAAATCAAGAATATGGTCAATAACAATTTTCCTGGTACATATAGGGTGTAAGCCCTGAACAACAAGCGTGTACTTACTGTTGATCAGACCAATGAGTCCAAATCCCTTTATTTTGTAACCTTGTGAGATGACTTGGGCGCTTGAATTAAGTTCTGTTTTGTTGTCCGAGATGTCAGAGTCCCATTCACTGAGCCAGTAATTTTTGTAAAAGTCGGCAGCGTTTTGTGCAAGACACGCCGCAAACATGACTAAAAGGACTGGTCCTACGATTTTTAGATAAGTACCATAGGCGGACCATTTTGCCTACAAAATTTTAAACGTTTTACGTTTTAAAATTCAATTCACATCAGAAAAAGGAAAAGTCAGTTTGTAGGAAAGTAAGTAAGCAAACAATATTCTTTCGAGACTTGACTCACCTCATCAAGATTAACAGACTCTTCTTCGATGAATTTAGAATCTTTACATCTTTCCTCGTTCTCTGTGTCTTCTTTGGTGTTTAAATGATCGATTGTTGACACCTGTCTGTCGAACGATGCGGGTCTAGTACTTCCATCGGTCGATTCATCGTCAGAACTTGATTCCTCCTGAAGGTGGGTTCGTACAAATTCAGCAAAGGCACCATTTCTCTCCATTAGTTCCGTATAGGTCCCGACTTCTGATACTTCTCCGTTTACCAAACTGATGACTCTATCCACGTATGGTAAGAAGCTTATGGCATGGGTAACAAGAACGCGGGTCTATAAATGTAAGAAGTAAACATTAGTCATGCTATAGCGTAAACAAAAATCATGAAAATTGTGAAAAGTACTTGTTTGAATTAAAACAAAACCAACCTTATTTCTGAGAAGCCCTCTTTTTCCTATCACTTGATCAAATAGATGTCTGCCTACGCGAGCGTCTACAGCACTGAGGGGATCGTCCAATAAGTAAATGTCAGCATCATCGTACACTGCACGCGCCAAACTGACTCTTTGTTTTTGTCCACCGCTCAGATTAATTCCCTGTGAAAAAAAAAAATCAAAATTAAAATTTAATACGTACATTCTTAATAGCATTTACTTCAACTGCACAGGAACGCTAAAAACGCTAATTTTAACTACACTCCAAAATTTTGCTATAATTTTTTATCTGAATTAAGTGTGTACAACAAGTATTTTCAATACCTTTTCTCCTATTTCTGTTTCATCTCCTTTAGGAAGAATGTCAAGATCAGCTTGTAAAGCACATGCTTCTACTGCTTTTCTATAGTTCTTGACATTCATTTTTCTTCCAAACAGAATGTTTTCTCTCAGGGTATTATTTTGAATCCATGCTTCTTGGGTCACAAATGCTACAGAACCTTTGACATCGACCGTTCCAGAGATTTTCTCCATTTCTCCAATAGCGGCTGACATAAGTGAAGATTTTCCGGCTCCAACCGAACCAATCACTGCCACCAGTTCGCCATTAGAGACATCCACATCGATACTGTCAAATCAAGTTTACAAAGTTATAGCCTTCATTAACATTGTCAAATTCGACAGAGACATTTTAATAAAGATTTAATTAAGAAGCTAGCATTCTAAGTTTAATTAACATCACATTATCACTTTATCATGTAACTTTTGTCGTTACTTTTTTAAGGAAGGACTTTTGGCTTTGTTCCATGTGAATGATGCAGCTTTCATTGTTATGGCTTTCTCTGCGTCTTCGCTGTGTTGGATGGCTGATTCGTCTATTTCTTCACGATTCAGAAATGTTTCAATTCTTTTAAGGGAAACCGATAACTGTGAAAAATTACGATTGAAAATCAATAAATATAGAAAGTAGTATAACGTTAAAAAATAGCTTTGATATTCTAAACAGTAATTTGTAACAGTATACTATAATAGACGACTTGGAAGACTTGCGATTGGTTTTGGAGTTTAAGCAATATGTTAATCTTGCATGCATCCCACTCACCTCAATAAGAGAGGTAATGGCTATTGGCATATACATAAGCGGACCACGGAAAGCTGAAATCATGGACATTATGAAATAGATTTTCTTTGTTGTTAATACATTTCCCTCGTCTAGCCACAGGTACACCGCAAAGATCGAAAAAGTGAACTGCAAAGAAATATATCAAAAAATTTGATCAAGGATTCTACCATCAAATGTTAATAACAGTATGATGAAATAAAAACCCAATTTATTAAAAATTAAAAACATTGTTATGTATAATTGTTTCTTACCAGAAATTCGGACATTTGCCAGCAGAACATATTAACTATGTCTAGATATCTATTCTTTGTCTTCTCGTGAATTTCCTGCGATCTTATGGATCCAATTTTGTCTTCAAATGAGGATTCCCATGCATACAGTTTCAATACCTGCAATTCATACAAAGTCATGTATATTGAAGCCCAGTATGTTTAACGGATGTCAGTGTACAATTTTTGAGAGAGAGAGCGAAAGAGAGATATTTACCTTCATTCCATTGAAGACTTCATTCAGAACTTTCATTCTCTTATCCGTTATATCCTTTCCTTCTTTCTGTAAGGCACAATAAAGTTATATACATGTAATGTGAGCCTATATTAGATAAACGCATTCGCAGACGTTAAGGTATAAATTTTACTTACATTGATTTTGTGTTGAGCTTTTGCTATAACAGCAATTAATGGAACAAATACTACAAGGAGAAAAAATGCAACTAAAGCAGACGATCCCAGTTCCTGGTACAAGAAGTACATCGCTATGCATGCCTGGACAGGCCCAAGCAACAGAAGGTGCAGCTCAAAAATGGATCTGTGATTAATTTTCGTGGCGTCATCTGACATCAGGTTGACCATTTCGCCAACAGTGCATTCCTGCTTGGCTTTATTGGAAAGTTTAGCCATCTACAAAGAGAAAATCAAGAAAGGAATGGATGTATGAAAATGAAAAAAAAATGGAAAATTGGAAAAACTTTGCGATAATATTGTTACTTGCTGTTATACCTTTCTATATATGGCACCACAAACTGAAGTCCTGATTTTGATTCCAAGCATATGACCCACGTGGTCTGAGTGAGTGTCTTGAAATGTGTGTACAACACCGTACAAGAAGTAAGCAGAGGCAAGAAAAATTCCATGCCAAAGATAGTCGTCTGCATCTTCAGCAAAATTTATCAAACTCCTAGAAATAGCAATGAATTGTGATTTCATATTTTATTCTATACGTTTGATAATAACATATTTTTTCAGAGCACAATTGGCCTATAAAGGTATATATTCACATAAACCTATGTCAATTTCCTTTACATATAAAACATTAAAATCTGACATGTGCCTACCTAAATATCAGAGGGCCAATGAAACTATATAGATATATTGGGACGGTTATTAGGAAGTGGATGAATATCTCGTAGAAGTGGATCTTCATAATAACTCTGGACAGGCATGCTTTTATGTTCCCGCTGCAAATATTTTGGTTGACATCAGTTCTTCTGAAACATATTAAAAAATGTTGTGACAAGTCCTTTCATTACATAAACTTCATATTTTGTTTAATTTAATTTTTATAGGAAATATTCACCTTTTCTGTCGATTCAAATCATCACGCCAAGCTTTCTGAAAAACTGGAACGGTGGATTCTGCTTTTAAGTCAGCCGAAAGTTCTATCAAATCCTTCGCCTCTAATGGTCTCTTGTAGGCGTCTTTCACAATTCTAAAAAAAAAAATACAACAATATTTAATAAGTATCTCAGAGAAGTTTGACATTTTTCAAATTCTATAAATATTTATTTTTTCATTGTTGTTTTTTACTTACCTTGTAAACCAGGAAAATGCAAGCGCCGACATGATGGGGCTATTTTCAAGACACGATTTCTATAACGATAAATTGTATATTATAATTCTGTATAAAGACATTTGAATCATTATTTCAACTTTTCATGAACGCATGAATCTAGGGACATCATACCTTAGATTTGGAACCGTCATCCTCTGGAAAATTGTCGATGAAAAAGCCAGTGAGGAAAAGTTCGGCAATGGACAACAGGAGTTGTAGAGGCAGCAGGCAAGCGCTGAAATGAAGGCTCATTTCCTCCTGTAACAATACACAAATTTTACACGTGTTTATATATTTCATTCAATATAGTTTTTAAAAAATTGCAAAATTTCAACATTTTTAATATCTTTTGTTTTATAATTGAATTATAATCGATTTCCTTAAAAATTGGGGAAGAAAGAGTTCAATATTTTTACGGTTTTTTTTCATCTATTAAAAAAACACATTTATCGTTTGATAAGAAAACCTTAGCAATACCTGAACGTATAATCCTCTGATCTGAGACTGGAGGTTTAGAGTAAGACAAACTGTCGTAAGAAACCAATAAACAAATAATAGTCCAGAAGATTGCATTCGATGACGTCGTTCTGTTAACATGACGTGGTTGGCCACCATCTGAAACACAGACACAAAAATCACACATCGTTGAAAGAGGCCTACATTATCTAATAATATACGACAAATTATAAAGTTTATTTCTTGAGAGTCTACTTAATTGTACAGTGTGAACTAACCATAGTAATTCCTGTCAATGCTGGGGAGATGAATTCCGGTTTCACATTCGACTCCGTCAGGGAGTTCACAAACACGGTTTCTATACATTCTAGAAACGCGAGAAGAGCTAGACCAAGGCACAGGACCTAAAACAAGGCAAATCAAACAGAAACTTAATGTATTGTCCTTAATAAATTTTATTTTATCAAATTGAAATTATCGGGTACTTAATTTAATTTGATAAATAAAATCAGTAAATGACAGTACCAGATTCCTAATGATACGCGATGTTTGCGATATTTGCCTAAAATCGCGAGAACAATATCTCGCTGATTTTAAAAGCACGCTTGTAGTTTTTGGACAGATTTAAACTAAATGAAACGACGAAGAAAATCGGCGTTGGCGATTTTATATTCTATTGAGTTGTTGCAAAGTTGAGTCGTGAATTCAAATAATTAAGTACCCGCGTAGAATAAGGAATCTACAGTACTGAGCAAACTTACATATTTTGCAAGGCTTAACGCTGATTGGCACACAGGCTGGGATTGTCTTGAACTTTCCTTAGAGGACAATATCCAAAGTCTAAGAGGGGATATGACAAGTAACAGGATACATGGTATCCATCGGAGTATAGTCTTCTGGAAGCACGGAGTCAGATCCGGATAAGCAGTATTCCATGTAACGTTGGAGTCCTGAAAATAAAATTAATGTAAATCATGCAATGTCTATACTCAATGTTATATCCTTAAACAATTAAATAACAAATATCAAGGAAATGAGTATAAAGATAAATATTTCATATTGTTGTGCAATCGTCAGAAATTATTTTTATTCATTTGCAAAATTTGAAGATATGAACTGAGATTTTTATATTATTTTTTTCATTTGAGCAAAACAATGCCGTATTTTATTTTCGACACATGGGTAGTAGGTCGATTTCAAACCTTACCCACAAAGGATCCCCTGAACACATCCATTCAATCTTGTTGACGATGTGATCGTTCATTTTGTTCTGTAGTCTTTATCATAAAGTGTCAGGTATGATTTACCTGTTAACCGACTCGGGGTATATATATGTGGTCCTGCGTCTAAATTTAACCAGACGGCAAAGCGGGAAACCCCGCCTGACGCATTAGTCTCCGGACATTTAAATGTCTTGGATCTCTGTTCCTCTGAGCGACAGTAAACACCAATTTGAAATCTCTCTATGGATCTAATGACCTCAGAGAAGTTTCCAATATCAGTCATACTCTGTATGAGGTAGGTTTTCCCCTATATTAGAGTCTGTATAAGACCTGTTGCACAACGCATAGTTGACCTTCATTTGATCACTGACATGGTCCATATCCAGATTATTTCACTTCTGTTTGTTTGTAAGTAGATTAGTCATTGAAATCTCTGATATCGATCAAGTCATTAACGTATGCATACTTTGATAATCTTCAAGTGAGGGGGGGGGGGTGCAGGAATTAAGTAGATTTATAACAAAATATTTCTTTTATTATAATCATTTAAGATATTGTCCATATTTGGAAAGACAAAAAAATGTCAATTTGAGTATGTATATATACGTATTGATGTAAATAAAGATAAATATGCATGTAAAAATTATGTTTAAAAATTAGTAATTTTAAAAAAAAAACCATTTCCCCCACCCCAATGTTCGAAATAAAAAAATCACGAGCGCACCGTTAAAAATTAATGATTTATCAATGCACTCGTGTAAAATAAACATGTAATCAGCGCACAGCATCGATTGAATGATAAGCATATATCGATTTACGAATCTTTGATCTCAGTTTTTTAGTTTGCTTTTTATATTATTTCCACAAGCACTTGTTTAAAAAATCAACTTACAACGAAGCAATTTACAATAGTGACATAGCTTTAGGATTTTATTGTAAGGAAAACTCTGAAGTAAACTGATTTAAATATAACCAAATTCAACAGTAGATTTCCTAATTTCTTGTTGTTACATTTTCATTTTGCATTATAGCATTCTAATGTTGCATGGTGTGGTTTTTTTTTAAATACAAGCAATGTAACGACCATCCTTATTAATAAATAAGTTTTAAAACATTGTCAAAGTCAAGTATTTCAACAAATGCTTATTATATATATATATATATATATATATATATATATATATATATATATATATATATATATATATATATATATGAATTATTATTTTTTATGATTCATTTCTTCGTTCTAGAATCCTACAGAAAATATGAATTTACAAGTATGTTTATATTCATTAAGTTTTAATGGAATAGCTGATCGCTACTCTCATGAAATATATAATTACATGTATATTTTTATTGAGTATTTTTCTAAAAATAGACTTTTAAAAATTTTAATTTTCTCCATTAAAACTCTACATGCAAATTACATCATATTAAGTAGATATTAGTCGGATTATAAAAATTTTAACAGAGTAAAATAAACTGAATGACATGACAACTACTTAAAAATTATAAAAATTGAAATCGCTCTGCCATCATTAAAGGGGCATGGTCACGATTTTGGTCAAATTTTATTTTTCTGTTTTTTTATTATTTACAATACTTTAGGAATGTATTTCTAATGATCATGTGAAATTTGGGTGCCAGTCGTTGAGTTTTAAGCACGATACAAGGCTCACAGTTCTTCGTCATGTAAACAAGGCTCGTGCCCTGTTTTTGTTTACATAGGTTCAATATACCATTAAAATCTTTTCCAACCTAATTTGTCTATCTTCTTATTCAATTTAGGTCTAAAACTGGAATTTTCACTTCAACATTCAAAATGTAAACAAAAGCTTTGTTTACATAACGAATAATTGTAAACTCTGTAACTCGCTTATAACCCAACAAATGACACTCAAATTTTGGTTGCCTGTTAAAAATGCCTTACTGAAGCATAATGTGATTGTTAACATTAATATCGAAAAAAATAATTTTTTACCAAAATCGTGACCATGCCCCTTTAAAGCACATTGGTCGTAATCACTATAATTATATACATGTACTAGTATGAGGGTTGTCCAAAGAGTTCGTGGACAATCGCGTTTTTGTCATTTTAGATGGGTTTATTTATACATATTGTATATCTAAATATGTCATAAAATTTAAATCAAACTAAAGTGGTGTTGAATGTTTTCCATAGAAATAAAGTAAACTTTTAATTATCAAAGGGTTGCGGAGAGTACGCGCAGCCCAGCGTAAAAATTGTCCAATCTTTGTAATAGAGTTTTGAGATATAAATATTTACAGTTTTTATAAAACATTGAAAAACTTCATAATCTTCTTTTGTGATTTTTCTTATGTCGCTGTAGGTTTCGACCAATTGATATAATGGACGTTGTGTAGATTTCAGTGTAGATTTCAGTCTTGTTAGTTTCTACAGAGCTTTGAATGTACAATCAATTTCCGTAAGAAATAGAGGGAATCATACTTGGTAGATGTACTTGTATAAGATTTCAAATTTTGTTGAGCTACTGTATCATATAAGTTTTAAATACAAAAGAAAGAAAATATGCATCAGTTAAAAAATTTCAGCTTTCTCAATTTGAAAAATATTGGTCATCACTAGAAAATGTTGATTTTTATTGTATTAGTTCATTCATGATTATGATATGTAAGATGAAAAACTCATCTCATGCCTTAAGATTATTTATTTCTTTTGGTGAACAGCGGGGAATGACATGTTTATGATAAGGGGAGATAACAAAGAGTTTAAAAACATGCAACACAATTATACAATCATGCATATATTTGTATGTTTCAGAAATACTAATTTATAAAAGAATGAATCCAACATGTGATGGCTAATAAATGCAATACATACTACAACAGTTATTTTTGTAACTTTCTAATAAAGAAGGAAGACCTATTCATTTTCTAAGGATGTAGTGGCATCAATACAATTGATGATGCACAGCTGAACAGGAGAACAATAAACATTGTCTTGGAGATTGATCCATACACCTTGTTACACAAACAGGTCCGAGAGGTTGAGAGGAGTTATATACAGACCACTCTGCAGAAAGCAGCACAATTCCACTACAAGTACATGTAGTCAAATGGTATATGAATTCAGCAGTGAATCTGAAGCAGAGGTTATTAAGTTACCATGCCGTTTAATTAACATATCACAATAAGTCATCACAAACTGATGAAGAATTGACAAATGAAAGTAAACATCTTTCTGGGTTTTTTATATATATATATCGTTGCCAAAGACAATATCATATACGTGTTTTGGTAAATGAGTGTTAAATTACAGAATCGAAAATATATGCCGTCAACCTGATTAGAGATAAAGAAAAAGTGTTAAGGTTTGCTTTCAGAAGACAACAAATGCTCCAAAAGTAAATGGAAGTTTAAAAAGTGTTCCATTCTCAATGTGTGAAGAGAGACGATTAATGAGAGGTGTCATTTAGTTTGGTTACAGTTGAAAAACTATCTTGAATTCCTATAAGTTTGCTAATGTAAGAACAGCAGAGGTTTTGCGAAACAGATGGAGATCTATGAATAAATGACATTTTATCTCAATATCATACAATAATTTTGTATGAGTGATGAAAAATTATGATATGTACTTGTATTAATTCTGGAGCAAAATTTGTTTATGCTTCTGATGTCATTGAATGGTAGCGTTAGCGGCCTTTGTCTGAATTTACGAAGGTCAGTGTTCGGTGCTTTTGGATGTTTAACATTTTCATTCATTTCTATATCCAGTGAACCTATCTTAAATAACGGAAATATTTTTTTTATTTCAATACATCAAGAAGTTTCTATCGAGGAGGTAATAGATATAACTTTTAATAAATCTTGATTTAAAGTTGGTTCAAACTATCATCTCAAGAAAATAGAAAAAGGACCTTAACGAAATTTAAAGTTTAACATGAATGTTAAAAAAGATAGATGAAGGAAAGGTATTAAGCACACATTTGAACTGAAAGCTCATTAGCTTTTTGACACTGTTTTGTCTTCAGAATGTATTCAATATCTGTAAATAGAGGACCAGGTCCTTTTCAATCGTACAAATATTTTACGAGAAATGAATAAAAAAGAAAACCAAATCATAAAGGGGTTGCTGGTTGGTTTTCTTTTTGGACTCATTAAGGTCTTAACAAAAAAAATATACCATAATTTTTATAATTCATTCTCAATCATTGCATTATCTCTCCCATAAGTTATTTTTTTTAAAGTAATGTGGTATAAACAAGAAAGTAAATGAAAAGTTTTTTTTCAGATAAGTAATGTTATCAGTGTGTTATCTAGAAATGCTATTATGTTAAAACTCTCAACAAATATGGAAATAAAGTTCGAAGCAGAGATAGTAGCGAGATTGACATTTTTGTTAAATATACAATGTACTTGTAGAACGATTAGAACTCTTGAAAATGAGTTTTGTTCATGTAGTTAAACAATAAATATGGTTATATTTGTCATAAGGTATGACTATTTTTGTAATAAACTGATTAATTATGATAGCTGTGTGAGTCAGAAAAGCAGTGAAGTACTAGTAAGAGTAGCATCATTTTGTATCAAAGGATAGAAGTCTGTACAATACATCTTGATTTATGTTATTGCATATACACTATTGTGATACAAACATTATTGTTAAACATGTTTTACCTAGTTGATATTATTTGTACAATTTAAAAATCAAATGTTTGTTATTTGATTATAATTTATTTTAAAGATTTTTGCCTGAAATAAACATTTTTTGTCACATGGTTTATTGAGTTTTTTACCGGTTCTAACATGACCAGAGTTAGTATTTGTATTAGGGTGTATTAAATAACACTGTATGGACTGTAATTAAAGAGCAAATACATGTATGTGTAAGAAACTAGTCTGCAAAAAAAATCTCGTTATTTAAATTGTCGAAGTAATTGAGTTTTAGGCTGGAACTTGTAAAAAGATTCCCCCCTTTCATTACCACAAACGGTCGGCAGAAAGTGAATAGACTTTTTTCTTGCACTTAAACATGTAGGGAACAACTGCTTGAGGAACCATATAGCATTCATTTACAAAGATAAAGCACGTGTTCATAGATATAAAAATCCTTTTATTAACAAACTCTATTTAGAATATGTATATATCAAATTTTGTAAAACACAATGAACACAAAAATGGTAGAGATAGACACCAAGTATAGACTGATGTACATGTATGCACACACTATTTTATGACAACAATAAACACTAAATAATTATAGTGTGTAGCTCATAGTTGATTGTACTTCTTATTTTCGTAGATTGTAAGTACAACCTAAGACAAAGTAATGAAATTTCAAGGAAGCACCTTTGCAATTGAAGACAATGTAATGAAATGTCAAGGAATCATCTTTGAAATATAAGACAAGGTAATGAAATGTCATGGAAACATCTTTGCAATATAGGACAATGGAAAGAAATGTCAAACAAACATCTTTGCAATCTGAGACAATGTAATGAAATGTCAAGGAAGCGTCTTTGCAATCTAAGACAATGTAATGAAATGTCAATGAAGCATCTTTGCAATCTAAGACATTGTAATGAAATGTCAAGGAAGCATCTTAATCTACACAAGATTAGCTGCTTTGGCCATTGAATGAAATATACTGTTTTCATCTTTTAACAAAACATCTGGACTGTCAAATTCTTTAATCTGGCCTTTATCTAGTACCATGATTCTAAAAAAGAAAAAAAAACGTTTAATTAATATACATGTATTAAGCAGGAAACAATTAAAGGACTCCAATAAAAAGCTATTGCAACAGGAAAATGGATGATTTACTGCGGGATTTGAATTTGAATGTAAAAGTACAAAATTATATAATGGTTTACTGCACAGATGATCGGTAAGTATTTCAATTACCTGGAGTAGTCTAATACAGTGTTAAGTCTGTGGGCTATAGTGAGGATAGTACAATCAGAGAACTCCCGCCGTATAGTGTTCTGTATCAAGTTGTCTGTTTTCAGATCCACGGCGGCTGTAGCCTCATCTAGGACCAATATCTTGGACTTCTTCAGAAGTGCGCGCGCGAGGCAGATCAACTGTCTCTGTCCAACACTGTAACAACATACACAAGAATATGAATAAATAATTTTTTTCAAAAGTATATTTAATTCAAGCAAAGATGGAAAGACCTTGCATTTCAATTTGGTTAGATTAATGTTTAACAAACCTGAGATTTTCTCCTCTTTCCGAGCATTCGTAAAGAAGACCACCTTCGAGAGATTCCACATATTTTTTTAGATGGGCATGTTCCAAAGCTTCCCATAAATCCTCGTCAGAGAAAGAGTTGAACGGGTCCAGGTTCATTCGTAATGTACCAGAAAACAACACAGGATCCTAAACAATGAAAAAATCAATTCTGTGTAATTCAGAGTCCATGTACTGAATTACATAAAAGACAAGTTGTGATTCCTTGTATGGATTCTTTTTAGCAAAGGACTATATATGATAAGGGCCTAAAATGGCCCCCTAAAATGAACATCATCATTTTACTATCATTCTTTGTTTTTTTAGTACAGATATATATGTGATGTGTTTATATAATATTCATTTTGGTTCAAGTGCCCACAATTTAGAAATATGACATTGTAAAGACAACCTTTTCCCGCCATTTTTGCATTTTTAGCGTAAAACAGCTTGTTTTCAAGCAGTTTTTCCTTCCGAAAACATAGAGCGCATTCTTGAACAAATAAAATATTTTAATCAGAGATGTATCTAGCCAAGACTAATAAGTGACAACAAAATTTTCCTTGTTCAAGCATGCGCTCTATATTTCCCATTCGTAAATAGATAAGAAAAATGTCAATTTTTGGCTGATTTTGATTCAATTATAGAAATGGCGTCACTTCTGACGTCATATACTGCCAGTGAGTGCAAATAAATCAAATAAATAGATGAAAAATATATTTTATATAAACCTTTCTAAAAAATTAGTTAACATTTAATTGTATCCAAAACACTTAAAAAATGGCGAATTATGGGGGCCAAATTTAACTCTTATCATATATAGTTCTTTATTTATTATTTTCTCAGACGGTAAATTTATACCTGGGGAATAATTGTCAGCTTAGAACGAAGGTCGTGCAAGCCAATGGTTGATATGTCTACATCATCGATGATTATACTTCCGCCAGCCTTTTCGAGAATTCGAAATAATGCCAGGGTTAATGATGATTTTCCTGCTCCCGTTCTTCCAACGATTCCTATCTTAAAAACAACGATCAATCTAACTTTATGGACGTAAACACTACTATTTATCCTAATGTAGATATAATATAGAATGTCTGTTCGTAAAACATTGTTATTAAATATTTCATTTTTTATAAAATATTTTATTTTTTCCAAACAAAATATGTATGCCAAATTTGGAGTCCATTTTATAATAGAAATAAATAAATGTAAATATATATTTAAAAAATGACAGAAAGATTAACTGTATCTTTTACCTTCTCCCCGGGTGTAATATCGCAATCAATTCCTTTCAGAACCAAGTCCAAATCCTCTCTGTACCTCAGACTGAAATTGGAAAACTTCACGTGACCTCGTTGAGGCCAATTAGAAGCAGGTTCAGTTTCTTTGATTCTCCAATCAGCTTCGGGTTTAAGGTTTATGTATTCCTGGATTCTTTCGACCGTTATAATGTTTGTGTCCATCTCCGTGAAAGCAAAAACAATCCACCTTAGTGTATCTGTTACCTAAAACATAAAGATTCATAGACAATGACAGGATGAAGGCAGAGTACATGTATTTTGTAGTATTTTATTGAAGCTTAAAAACGAAAATGGAGTGACAATTTACTTTCATTTGTAATAAATCGAGTTTAAGTCATAATACAATAGCTTCATCAATTGCAAAAGAAAAAGATACTTACATTGCCAGCATATGTCATGATCAAAGCTATCATTCCGCTTGATAAAACATCTCGACGATAACAAGACAACACGCAAGCGATGAACACCAACAGATTTCCCAAAAATCCTAAACGAAAGTTCAACCACCTGCAAAATACAAAATATTTATGAACAAGGAGTAATAACTGCCTTTTTGACGAATCACTGACGAGAATATCAATGCTCTTTGACCACAGCATTTTACGAACTAGTTCTTCTACATTGTAAACAATAGTTTGCCTAAATTTCATGCATACATTATAATTTTCATCTCAAAAATATTTAAGTAAAGTTTTGCCTCTTTTAAATTTAACGAAACAAAATTAAATATTATGTTAAAACTTGGTTTTTTTGCAGTTACATAAACTGTGGATTCCCTTTGTGTTCCCTTCTGGTTTACAGGACTAATGATTTGAAAAATATTTTACTATTCCAACCAAGCTTATTATTTTACTTCAAAGTAATAAATTATATAGCTAAGCATCCTTTACAAACCTGTAACAGGAAAGAGTTGTCAGTTCAGCTTTGTGATACGCATCTCGTCGACGGTCACTCTCATGCGCAAATAAAGATGTTTTGTTGAAAGCTCGAATGGTCGTCGCTCCCTGTATAGATTCACTGAAGAAAGAGAACTGGGGGGATCTGAGCGCTTTGTTCATTCTTCTGCACTGACACGCTGCAACACTAAATAATCTCTACAAATGGAAGAAAACAAAAACGTAAATTTTATCTGTATGTGTAAATACACAGCCTATAATGTGAAACTTCGAAGTTTATGTAAAGTAAAATGCAAGACTTTGAGTATCATCCCTATGAGTAAAGAAAATTTGCTTCTTTTCATTGTCTTTAAAAATAATGCCAAAATTTACCGACCAATTTATCCTGTCAAATTATTGATACCTGTATCAAAAAATACATGATGAACAGCGGCACCAAGAAGTAGACCATTGTCGGCATCCCAGACGTGATGACAATTAAGGTGAACACGATCCGAGGGAAGGTGTGCATAAAACTCTTGGTAACCCACGGAAGAGAGTCTTCCAAACATTGCATGTCTTTTGAGAATCTATTGACCATTCTGCCAACTGGTGTATTTTCAAAGAAACTGAAAGGCGCTCTCATCACGCCGGCCAAAGTCTTCTGGTGAACCTTTTTAGCTGATGTTACCACGATGAATATCACAGAGAGTTCCCCAAGTACGTTTAAAAGAGCTGCAAAACACAGGAATAAGGTCAGAAACAATTTTCCTGGTAAATATAGAGTGTAAGCCCTGAATAACGAGTGTGTACTTACTGTTGATCAGACCAATGAGTCCAAAGCCCTTTATTTTGTATCCTTGTGAAATGGCTTGAGCGCTTGAGTTAAGTTCTGTTTTGTTGTCCGAGATGTCTGAGTCCCATTCACTGAGCCAGTAATTTTTGTAAAAGTCGGCAGCGTTTAGTGCAAGACACGCCGCAAACATGACTAAAAGGACTGGCCCTACGATTTTCAGATAAGTACTATAGGCGGACCATTTTGCCTACAAAATTCACATCGTTTTAAAATTCAATTCACATCAGAAAAAGGAAAAATGAATAGTCAGTTTGTAGGAAAGTAAGCAAACAATATTCTTTCGAGACTTGACTCACCCCATCAAGATTAATAGACTCGTCTTCGATGAATTTAGAATCTTTACATCTTTCCTCGTTCTCTGTGTCTTCTTTGGTGTTTAAATGATCGATTGTTGACACCTGTCTGTCAAATGATGCGGGTCTAGTACTTCCTTCGGTCGATTCATCGTCAGAACTCGATTCCTCCTGGAGGTGGGTTCGTACAAATTCAGCAAAAGCACCATTTCTCTCCATTAGTTCCGTATAGGTCCCGACTTCTGATACTTCTCCGTTTACCAAACTGATGACTCTATCCACGTATGGTAAGAAGCTTATGGCATGGGTAACAAGAACGCGGGTCTATAAATGTCAGAAGTAAACATTAGTCAAACTGCAGTGTTAACAAAAATCATAAAAATAGTGAAAAGTATGCCTTTGAATTGAAACAAACCAACCTTATTTCTGAGAAGCCCTCTATTTCCTATCACTTGATCAAATAGATGTCTGCCTACGCGAGCGTCTACAGCACTGAGTGGATCGTCCAATAAGTAAATGTCAGCATCATCGTAAACTGCACGCGCCAAACTGACTCTTTGTTTCTGTCCACCGCTCAGATTAATTCCCTGTGAACAAAAAATTTCAAATTAAAATTTAATACTTACATTCTTAGATACATTTACTTTAAGTGCACAGTAACGCTAAAAATGTTAATTTTAACTTCACTCAAAAGATTTGCTCTCACTGATGATCAAAATTTGGTGTGTACAAGTATTTGCAATACCTTTTCTCCTATTTCTGTTTCATCTCCTTTAGGGAGAATGTCAAGATCAGCTTGTAAAGCACATGCTTCTACTGCTTTTCTATAGTTCTTTACATTCATTTTTCTTCCAAACAGAATGTTTTCTCTCAGGGTATTATTTTGAATCCATGCTTCTTGGGTCACAAATGCTACAGAACCTTTGACATCGACAGTTCCAGAGATTTTCTCCATTTCTCCAATAGCGGCTGACATGAGTGAAGATTTTCCGGCTCCAACCGAACCAATCACTGCCACCAGTTCGCCATTAGAGACATCCACATCGATACTGTCAAATCAAGTTTACAAAGTTATAGCCTTCATTAACATTGTCAAATTCGACAGAGACATCTTAATAAAGATTTAATTAAGAAGCTAGCATTCTAAGTTTAATTAACATCACATTATCACTTTATCATGTAACTTTTGTCGTTACTTTTTTAAGGAAGGACTTTTGGCTTTGTTCCATGTGAATGATGCAGCTTTCATTGTTATGGCTTTGTCTGCGTCTGCGCTGTGTTGGATGGCTGATTCGTCTATTTCTTCACGATTCAGAAATGTTTCAATTCTTTTTAGGGAAACCGATAACTGTGAAACAATAAAAATTACGATCGAAAATCAATAAATATAGAAAGTAGTATAACGTTAAAAAGAAGCTTAAATATTCTAAACAGTAATTTGTAACAGCATACTATAATAGACGACTTGACAGACTTGCGATTGGTTTTGGAGTTTAAGCAATATGTTAATCTTGCATGCATCCCACTCACCTCGATAAGAGAGGTAATGGCTATTGGCATATACATAAGCGGACCACGGAAAGCTGAAATCATGGACATTATGAAATAGATTTTCTTTGTTGTTAAAACATTTCCCTCATCTAGCCACAGGTACACCGCAAAGATCGAAAAAGTGAACTGCAAAGAAAAATATCAAAAAAATTGATCAAGGATTCTACCATCAAATGTTAATAACAGTATGATGAAATAAAAACCCAATTTATTAAAAATTAAAAACATTGTTATGTAATTTTTTCTTACCAGAAATTCGGACATTTGCCAGCAGAACATATTAACTATGTCTAGATATCTATTCTTTGTCTTCTCGTCAATTTCCTGCGATCTTATGGATCCAATTTTGTCTCCAAATGAGGGTTCCCATGCATACAGTTTCAATACCTGCAATTCATACAAATTCATGTATATTGAAGCCCAGTATGTTTAACGGATGTCAGTGTTCAATTTTTTAGAGCGAGAGAGAGAGAGAGAGAGAGAGAGAGAGAGATTTACCTTCATTCCATTGAAGACTTCATTCAGAACTTTCATTCTTTTATCCGTTATATCCTTTCCTTCTTTCTGTAAGGCACAATAAAGTTATATACCTGAAATGTGAGCCTATATTAGATAAATGCATTCGCAGACGTTAAGGTATAAATTTAACTTACATTGATTTTGTGTTGAGCTTTTGCAATAACAGCAATTAATGGAACAAATACTACGAGGAGAAAAAATGCAACTAGAGCAGCCGATCCCAGTTCCTGGTACAAGAAGTACATCGCTATGCATGCCTGGACAGGCCCAAGCAACAGAAGGTGCAGCTCAAAGATGGATCTGTGATTAATTTTCGTGGCGTCATCTGACATCAGGTTGACCATTTCGCCAACAGTGCATTCCTGCTTGGCTTTATTGGAAAGTTTAGCCATCTACAAAGAGAAAATCAAGAAAGGAACGGATGTTTGAAAATGAAAAAAAATGGAAAATTGGAAATACTTTGCGATAATATTGTTACTTGCTGTTGTACCTTTCTATATATGGCTCCACAAATTGAAGTCCTGATTTTGATTCCAAGCATATGACCCAAGAGGTCTGAGTGAGTGTCTTGAAATGTGTGTACAACACCGAACAAGAAGTAAGCAGAGGCAAGAAAAATTCCATGCCAAAGATAGTCGTCTGCATCTTCAGCAAAATTTATCAAACTCCTAGAAATAACAATGAATTGTGATTTCATATTTGTTTCTATACGTTTGATAATAACATATCAAAGCACAATTGGCCTATAAAGGTATATATTCACATAAACCTATGTCAATTTCCTTTACTTATAAAACAATAAAATCTGACTTGTGCCTACCTAAATATCAGAGGGCCAATGAAACTATATAGATATATTGGGACGGTTATTAGGAAGTGGATGAATATCTCGTAGAAGTGGATCTTCAAAATAACTCTAGACAGGCATGCTTTTATGTTCCCGCTGCAAATATTTTGGTTTACATCAGTTCTTCTGAAACATATAAAAATTGGTGTGACAAGTCCTTTCATTACATAAACTTAATATTTTTTTAATTTAATTTTTACAGGAAATATTCACCTTTTCTGTCGGAACGAATCATCACGCCAAGCTTTCTCAAAAACTGGGACGGTGGATTCTGATTTTAAGTCAGCCGAAAGTTCTATCAAATCCTTTGCCTCTAATGGTCTCTTGTAAGCGTCTTTCACAATTCTAAAAAAAAATATACAACAATCTTTAATAAATATCTTAGAGAAGTTTGACATTTTTCAAATTCTAAATATTTATTTTTTCATTGTTGTTTTTTGCTTACCTTGTAAACCAGGAAAATGCAAGCGCCGACATGATGGGGCTATTTTCAAGACACGATTTCTATAACGATAAATTGTGTATGTATAATGACTGTTATTATTTCATTGATTGCAAAAGAATCGATATTTCAACTTTTCATGAACGTATGAATCTAGGGACATCATACCTTAGATTTGGAACCGTCATCCTCTGGAAAATTGTCGATGAAAAAGCCAGTGAGGAAAAGTTCGGCAATGGACAACAGGAGTTGCAGAGGCAGAAGGCAAGCGCTGAAATGTAGGCTCATTTCCTCCTGTAACAATACACCAATATTACACGTGTTTATATATTTTATTCAATCTAGGTTTTAAAGAATTGCAAAATTTCAACATTTTCAATATCTTTTGTTTTTTAATTAAATTATTATCGATTTCCTTAAAAATTTGGGAAGAAAGAGTTAAATATTTTTACGTTTTTTTTCATCTATTAAAAAATACATTTATTGTTTGATAAGAAAACCTGAGCAACACCTGATTGTATAATCCTCTGATCTGAGACTGGAGGTTTAGAGTAAGACAAACTGTCGTAAGAAACCAGTAAACAAATAATAGTCCAGAAGATTGCATTCGATGACGCCGCTCTGTTAACATGACGTGGTTAGCCACCATCTGAAACACAAACACAAAAATCAGAAATGGTTGAATGAGGCCTACATAAACTAATAATGTACGACAAATTATAAAGTTTATTTCTTGACAGTCTTCTTAATTGTTCAGTGTGAACTAACCACAGTAATTCCTGTCAATGCTGGGGAGATAAATTCCGGTTTCAACATTGACTCCGCCAGGGAATTCACAAACACGGTTTCTATACATTCTAGGAACGCGAAAAGAGCTAGACCAAGGCACAGGACCTAAAACAAAGCAAATCAAATTAAAAAAATCAATGTATTGTCCTTAATGAACTTTATATTGTTAGTTAAATTACTAGGTACTGAATTTAATTTGATAAAATAAAATCAGTAAACGACAGTGCTAGATTCCTAGTTATACGCGATGAATAATATTTGCCTAAAATCGCGAGAAGAACATCTCGCTGATTTGAAAAGTTCGCTTTCATTTTTTGGACAGATAAAAACTAAATGAAACTATGAAAAAAATCGCGGTTCGCTATTTTGTATTCTGGAGAGTTGTTGCAAACTTGAATCGCGAATTTAAATAATTAAGTACTCGTGTGAAATAAGGAATCTACAGTACTGAGCAAACTTACATATTTGGCAAGACTTAACGCTGAATGGCACACAGGCTGGGATTGTCTTGAACTTTCCTTAGAGGACAATATCCAAAGTCTTAGAGGGGATAGGACTAGTAGCAGGATACATGGTATCCAGCGCAGTATAGTCTTGTGGAAGCACGGAGTCAGGTCCGGATAAGCAGTATTCCATGTAACGTTGGAGTCCTGAAAACAAAATTAATGTAAATCATGCAATGTCAATACTCAATGTTATATTTTTTTTTACGGTAAAATAACAATTGGTAAGGAAAATGAGTGTAAAGATAAGTATTTCATATTGTTGTGCAATCGACAGAAGTTATTTTTATTCATTTGCAAAATTTGAAGATATGAACTGAGATTTTTCATTTGAGCAAAACAATGCCTTATTTAATTTTCGACACACGCGTATGAGGTCGATTTCAAACCTTACCCATAAAGGATCCCCTGAACACATCCATTCAATCTTGTTGACGATGTGATCGTTCATTTTGTTCAGTAGTCTTATCATAAAGTGTCAGGTATGATTTACCTGTTCATCGGCTCGGGTTATATATGTAGTCCTGCGTCTAATTTTAACCAGATGGAAAAGCGGGAAACCCCGCCTGACGCATGTGTCTGCGGACATTTAAATGTATTGGGTCTCTGTTTCTCTGAGCGACAGTAAACAGCATTTCGAAAGCTCTCTATGGATCCGAAGTTTCCAATATCAGTTATACTCTGCATGAGGCAGGTTTTCCCCTATATTAGAGTTTGATTGTCAAACTGTATAAGAGCTGTTGCACAACGCATAGTTGACCTTCATTTGATCAGTGACATGGCCCATTCCAGATTATTTCACTTCTGTTCGTTTGTTTGTAAGTAGATTAGTCATTGAAACCCCTGATATTGATCAAGTCATTAACGTATGCATACTTTGATAATCTTCAAGTGAGGGGGGTGGGGGGTGCAGGAATTAAGTAGATTTAAAACAAAATATTTCTTTTATTATAATCATTTAAGATATTGTGCATATTTGCAAAGACAAGAAAATGTCAATTTGAGTATGTATATATACGTATTGATGTAAATAAAGATAAATATGCATGTAAAAATTATTTTTAAAAATTAGTTATTTAAAAAAAAAACCCATTTCCCCCTCCCCAATGTTCGAAATAAAAAAATCACGAGCGCAACGTTAAAAATTAATGATTTATCAATGCACTCGTGTAAAATAAACATGTAATCAGCGCTTATCATCGATTGAATGATAAGCATATATCGATTTACGAATCTTTGATCTTAGTTTTTTAGTTTGCTTTTTATATTATTTCTACAGTTACTTGTTTAAAAAATCAACTTACAACGAAGCAATTCACAATGGTGACATAGCTTTAAGATTTTATTGTAAGGAAAACTCTGAAGTAAACTGATATATTTACATTTTCCAGTGTCATTGCCTGTGATAACACTACGTATCGCTTTTGTACTATAAAACCTATAACTACAAATTGGGGCGCCAATTGGGTTTGCTTATTTATATTTAAATACATTAGTTAATCGTACAATGGCTTAAAATTATATAAATATAAGTAATAAGAATCATTCGTTGAATATAATTCCGGTCGGGGCGTGATCAAATCTATCATAAAGCCCTTCGGGCTTTATTGGATTTGTTCACGCCCAGACCGAAATTATCACCTCATAATACTCAAAGAATGATTCCTTATTCCTTATTTAAATATAACCAAATTCAATAGTAGATTTCCTAATTTCTTTTTGTTACATTTTCATTTTGCATAGCATTCTAATGTTGCATGGTGTATGTCTTTTTAAATCATGCAATGTAACGACCATCCTTATTAATAAATAAGTTTTAAAACATTGTCAAAGTGAAGTATTTCAACAAATTCTTTTTATATATATATGAATTATTATTTTATATGATTCATTTCTTCGTTCTAGAATCCTACAGAAAATATGAATTTACAAGTATGTTTATATGCATTAAGTTTTAATGGAATAGCTGATCGCTACTCTCATGAAATATATAATTACATGTATATTTTCATTGAGTATTTTTCTAAAAATAGACTTTTAAAAAATTTAATTTTCTTCATTTAAAACTCTACATGCAAATTACATCATATTGAGTAGATATTGATCGGATTATAACAACTTTAACAGAGTAAAATAAACTGAATGACATGACAACCACTTGAAAATTATAAAAATTGAAATCGCTCTGCCATCATTAAAGGGGCATGGTCATGATTTTGGTCAAATTTTATTTTTCTGTTTTTTTATTATTTACAATACTTTAGGAATGTATTTCTAATGATCATGTGACATTTGGGTGCCAGTCGATGAGTTTTAAGCAAGATACAGGGCTCACAGTTCTTCGTCGTGTAAACAAGGCTCGTGCCATGTTTTTTGTTTACATAGGTTCAAAATACCATTAAAATCTTTTTCAACCTAATTTGTCTATCTTCTTATTCAATTTAGGTCTAAAACTGGAATTTTCACTTCAACATTCAAAATGTAAACAAAAGCTTTGTTTACATAACGAAGAATTGTAAACTCTGTAACTCGCTTATAACCCAACAAATGACACTCACATTTTGGTTGCCTGTTGTAATCACTATTATATACTAGTATGAGGGTTGTCCAAAGAGCTCGTGGACAATCGCGTTTTTGTCATTTTAAATGGGTTTATTTATACATATTGTATATCTAAATATGTCATTAAATTTAAATCAAACTAAAGTGGTGTTGAATGTTTTCCATAGAAATAAAGTAAACTTTTAATTATCAAAGGGTTGCGGAAAGTACGCGCGGCCCAGCGTAAAAATTGTCCAATCTTTGTAAAAGAGTTTTGAGATATAAATATTTACAGTTTTTATAAAACATTGAAAAACTTCATAATCTTCTTTTGTGATTTTTCTTATGTTGCTGTAGGTTTCGACCAATTGATACAGTGGACGTTGTGTTGATTTCAGTGTAGATTTCAGTCTTGTTAGTTTCTACAGAGCTTTGAATGTACAATCAATTTCCGTAAGAAATTGAGGGAATCATACTTGGTAGATGTACTTGTATAAGATTTCAAATTTTGTTGAGCTACTGCATCATATAAGTTTTAAATACAAAAGAAAGAAAATATGCATCAGTTAAAAAATTTCAGCTTTCTCAATTTGAAAAATATTGGTCATCACTAGAATATGTTGATTTTTATTGTATTAGTTTATTCATGATTATGATATGTAAGATGAAAAACTCATCTCATGCCTTAAGATTATTTCTTTTGGTGAACAGCGGGGAATGAAATGTTTATGATAAGGGGAGATAACAAAGAGTTTAAAAACATGCAACACAATTATACAATCATGCATATATTTGTATGTTTCAGAAATACTAATTTATAAAAGAATGAATCCAACATGTGATGGCTAATAAATGCAATGCATACTACAACAGCTATTTTTGTAACTTTCTAATAAAGAAGGAAGACCTATTCATTTTCTAAGGATGTAGTGGCATCGATACAATTGATGATACACAACTGAACAGCAGAACAATAAACATTGTCTTGGAGATTAATCCATACACCTTGTCACACAGACAGGTCCGAGAGGTTGAGAGGACTTATATACAGACCACTCTGCAGAAAGCAGCACAATTCCACTCCAAGTACATGTAGTCAAATGGTATATGAATTCAGCAGTGAATCTAAAGCAGAGGTTATTAAGTTACCATGCCGTTTAATTAACATATCACAATAAGTCATCACAAACTGATGAAGAATTGACAATATAAAGTAAACATCGTTCTGGGTTTTTTTTATATATATATCGTTGCCAAAGACACTATTATATACATGTACTGGTAAATGAGTGTTGAATTACAGAATCGAAAATATATGCCGTCAACCTGATTAGACATAAAGAGATAAAGAAAATTTGTTATGGTTTGCTTTCAGAAGACAACAAATGCTCCAAAAGTAAATGGAAGTTTAAAAAGTGTTCCATTCTCAATGTGTAAAAAGAGACGATTAATGAGAGGTGTCTTGTAGTTTGGTTACAGTTGAAAAACTATCTTGAATTCCTATAAGTTTGCTAATGTAAGAACAGCAGAGGTTTTGCGAAACAGATGGAGATCTATGAATAAATGACATTTTATCTCAATATCGTACAATAATTTTGTATGAGTGATGAAAAATTATGATATGTACTTGTATTATTTCTGGAGCAAAATTTGTTTATGCTTCTGATGTCATTGAATGATAGTGTTAGCGGCCTTTGTCCAAATTTACGAAGGTCAGTGTTCGGTGCTTTTAGATGTTTAACACTTTCATTCATCTCTATATCCAGTGAACCTATCTTAAATTACAGAAATACTTTTTTTATTTAAATACATCAAGAAGTTTCTATCGAGGAGGTAATAGACATTACTTTTAGTAAATCTTGATTTAAAGTTGGGTCAAACTTTCATCTCAAGAGAATAGAAAAAGAACCTTAACGGAGTTTAAAGTTTAACATGAATGTTAAAAAAGATAGATTAAGGAAAGGAATTAAGCTCACATTTGAACTGAAAGCTCATTAGCTTTTTGACACTGTTTTGTCTTCAGAATGTATTCAATTTCTGTAAACAGAGGACCAGGTCCTTTTCAATCGTACAAATATTTTTCGGGAAATAAATCCAAAAACCAAATCATTAAAGGGTTGCTGGATGGTTTTCTTTTTGGACTCATTAAGGTCTTAACAAAAAAATATACCATAATTTTTATAATTCATTCTCAATCATTGCATTATCTCTCCCATAAGTTACTATTTTTTGAAAGTAATGTGGTATAAACAAGAAAGTAAATGAAAAGGTTTTTTTCAGATAAGTAATGTTATCAGTGTGTTATCTAGAAATGCTATCATATTAAAACTGTCAACAAATATGGAAATTAAGTTCGAAGCAGAGATAGTAGCGAGATTGACATTTTTGTTAAATATACAATGTACTTGTAGAAGTAAACGTAAAACGATTAGAACTCTTTAAAATGAGTTGTGTTCATGTAGTAAAACAATAAATATGGTTATGTTTGTTATAAGGTATGTATATTTTTGTAATAAACTGATTAATTATGATAGCTGTGTGAGTCAGAAAAGCAGTGAAGTACTAGTAAGAGTAGCATCATTTTGTATCAAAGGATAATAGTCTGTACAATACATCTTGCTTTGTGTTATTGCATATACACTATTGTGATACAAACATTAATTTTAAACATGTTTTACCTAGTTGATATTATTTAAACAATTTAAAAATCAAATGTTTGTTATTTGATTATAATTTATTTTAAAGATTTTTGTCTGAAATAAACATTTTTGTCACATGGTTTATTGAGTTTTGTACCGGTTCTAACATGACAAGATTTAGTATTTGTATTAGGGTGTATTAAATTACACTGTAATTAAAGAGCAAATACATGTGTGTGTAAGAAACTTGTCTGCGAAAAAAATCTCGTTATTTAAATTGTCGAAGTAATTGAGTTTTAGGCTGGAACTTGTAGAAAAGATTGACCCTTTCATTACCACAAACGGTCGGCAGAAAGTGAGTAGACTTTTTTCTTGCACTTAAACATGTATGGAACAACTGCTTGAGGAACCATATAGCATTCATTTACAAAGATAACGCACGTGTTCATAGATATAAAAATCCTTTTATTAACAAAATCTATTTAGAATAGAATATGTATATATCACATTTTGTAAAACACAATGAACACAAAAATGGTAGGGATAGACACCAAGTATAGACTGATGTACATGTATGCACACACTAATTTATGACAACAATAAACACTAAATAATTATAGTGTGTAGCTCATAGTTGATTGTACTTCTTATTTTCGTAGATTGTAAGTACAACCTAAGACAAAGTAATGAAATTTCAAGGAAGCACCTTTGCAATTGAAGACAATGTAATGAAATGTCAAGGAATCATCTTTAAAATATAAGACAAGGTAATGAAATGTCATGGAAACATCTTTGCAATATAAGACAATGTAATGAAATGTCAAGAAAGCGTCTTTGCAATCTAAGACAATGTAATGAAATGTCAAGAAAGCGTCTTTGCAATCTAAGACAATGTAATGAAATGTCAATGAAGCATCTTTGCAATCTAAGACATTGTAATGAAATGTCAAGGAAGCATCTTAATCTACACAAGATTAGCTGCTTTGGCCATTGAATGAAATATACTGTTTTCATCTTTTAACAAAACATCTGGACTGTCAAATTCTTTAATCTGGCCTTTATCTAGTACCATGATTCTAAAAAAGAAAAAAAACGTTTAATTAATATACATGTATTAAGCAGGAAACAATTAAAGGACTCCAATAAAAAGCTATTGCAACATGAAAATGAATGATTTACTGCAGGATTTGAATTAGAATTTAAAAGTACAAAATTATATAATGGTTTACTGCACAGATGATTGGTAAGTATTTCAATTACCTGGAGTAGTCCAAAACAGTGTTAAGTCTGTGGGCTATAGTGAGGATAGTACAATCAGAGAACTCCCGCCGTATAGTGTTCTGTATCAGGTTGTCTGTTTTCAGATCCACAGCGGCTGTAGCCTCATCTAGGACCAATATCTTGGACTTCTTCAGAAGTGCGCGTGCGAGGCATATCAACTGTCTCTGTCCAACACTGTAACAACATACACAAGATTATGAATAAGTAATTTTTTTCAAAAGTATATTTAATTCAAGCAAAGATGGAAAGACCTTGCGTTTCAATTTGGTAAGATTAATGTTTAACAAACCTGAGATTTTCTCCTCTCTCTGAGCATTCGTAAAGAAGACCACCTTCGAGAGATTCCACATATTTTTTTAGATGGGCATGTTCCAAAGCTTCCCATAAATCATCGTCAGAGAAAGAGTTGAACGGGTCCAGGTTCATTCGTAATGTACCAGAAAACAACACGGGATCCTAAACAATGAAAAAATCAATTCTGTGTAATTCAGAGTCCATGTACTGCATTACATAAAAGACAAGTTGTGATTACTTGTATGGATTTTTTTTAGTAAATTTATTTATTATTTTCTCAGACGGTAAATTTATACCTGGGGAATAATTGTCAGCTTAGAACGAAGGTCGTGCAAGCCAATGGTTGATATGTCTACATCATCGATGATTATACTTCCGCCAGCCTTTTCGAGAATTCGAAATAATGCCAGGGTTAATGATGATTTTCCTGCCCCCGTTCTTCCAACGATTCCTATCTGAAAAACAACGATAAATCTAACTTTATGGACGTAAACACTACTATTTATCCTAATGTAGATATAATATATATAGAATGTATGTTCGTAAAACATTGTTATTAAATATTTTATTTTTTATCAAATATTTAATTTTTTCCAAAACAAAATATGTATGCCAAATTTGGAGTCCATTTTATAATAGAAATAAATAAATGTAAATATATTTTTAAAAAATGACAGAAAGATTAACTGTATCTTTTACCTTCTCCCCGGGTGTAATATCGCAATCAATTCCTTTCAGAACCAATTCCAAATCCTCTCTGTACCTCAGACTGAAATTGGAAAACTTCACGTGACCTCGTTGAGGCCAATTAGAAGCAGGTTCAGTTTCTTTGATTCTCCAATCAGCTTCGGGTTTAAGGTTTATGTATTCCTGGATTCTTTCGACCGTTATAATGTTTGTGTCCATCTCCGTGAAAGCAAAAACAATCCACCTTAATGTATCTGTTACCTAAAACATAAAGATTCATAGACAATGACAGGATGAAGGCAAAGTACACGTATTTTGTAGTATTCTATTGAAGCTTATAAACGAAAATGGAGTTACAATTTACTTTCATTTGAAATGAATCGAGTTTAAGTCATAATACAATAGCTTCATCAATTGCAAAAGAAAAAGATACTTACATTGCCAGCATATGTCATGATCAAAGCTATCATTCCGCTTGATAAAACATCTCGACGATAACAAGCCAACATGCAAGCGATGAACACCAACAGATTTCCCAAAAATCCTAAACGAAAGTTCAACCACCTGCAAAATACAAAATATTTATGAACAAGGAGTAATAACTGCCTTTTTGACGAATCACTCACGAGAATATCAATGGTGTTTGACAACAGCATTTTACGAACTAGTTCTTCTACATTGTAAACAATAGTTTGCCTAAATTTCATGCAAACATTATAATTTTCATCTCAAAAATATTTAAGTAAAGTTTTGCCTCTTTCAAATTTAACGAAATGAAATTAAATATTATGTTAAAACTTTGGGGTTTTTTTGCAGTTAAATAAACTGTGGAATACCTTTGTGTTCCCTTCTGGTTATCAGGACCAATGGTTTGAAAACTATATTACTATTCCAACCAAGCTTATTATTTTACTTCAAAGTAATAAATTATATAGCTAAGCATCCTTTACAAACCTGTAACAGGAAAGAGTTGTCAGTTCAGCTTTGTGATACGCATCTCGTCGACGGTCACACTCCTGCGCAAATAAAGACGTTTTGTTGAAAGCTCGAATGGTCGTCGCTCCCTGGATAGATTCACTGAAGAAAGAGAACTGGGGGGATCTGAGCGCTTTGTTCATTCTTCTGCACTGACATGCTGCAACACTAAATAATCTCTACAAATGGAAGAAAACAAAAACGTAAATTTTATTTGTATGTGTAAATACACAGCCTATAATGTGAAACTTCGAAGTTTATGTAAAGTAAAATGCAAGACTTTGAGTATCATCCCTATGAGTAAAGAAATTTTGCTTCTTTTCAATGTCTTTTAAAATAATGCCAAAAATTAGCTGTCCAATTTATCCTGTCAAATTATTGTGTATATACCTGTATCAAAAAATACATGATGAACAGCGGCACCAAGAAGTAGACCATTGTCGGCATCCCAGACGTGATGACAATTAAAGTGAACACGATCCGCGGGAAGGTGTGCATAAAGCTCTTGGTAACCCACGGAAGAGAGTGTTCCAAACATTCCATGTCTTTTGAGAATCTATTGACCATTCTGCCAACTGGAGTATTTTCAAAGAAACTGAAAGGCGCTCTCATCACACCGGCCAAAGTCTTCTGGTGAACCTTTTTGGCTGATGTTACCACGATGAATATCACAGAGAGTTCCCCAAGTACGTTTAAAAGAGCTGCAAAACACAGGAATAAGGTCAGAAACAATTTTCCTGGTACATATAGAGTATAATCCCTGAATAACGAGTGTGTACTTACTGTTGATCAGACCAATGAGTCCAAAGCCCTTTATTTTGTATCCTTGTGAAATGGCTTGAGCGCTTGAGTTAAGTTCTGTTTTGTTGTCCGAGATGTCTGAATCCCATTCACTGAGCCAGTAATTTTTGTAAAAGTCGGCAGCGTTTAGTGCAAGACACGCCGCAAACATGACTAAAAGGACTGGCCCTACGATTTTCAGATAAGTACTATAGGCGGACCATTTTGCCTACAAAATTCACATCGTTTTAAAATTCAATTCACATCAGAAAAAGGAAAAATGAATAGTCAGTTTGTAGGAAAGTAAGCAAACAATATTCTTTCGAGACTTGACTCACCCCATCAAGATTAATAGACTCTTCTTCGATGAATTTAGAATCTTTACATCTTTCCTCGTTTTCTGTGTCTTCTTTGGTGTTTAAATGATCGATTGTTGACACCTGTCTGTCAAATGATGCGGGTCTTGTACTTCCATCGGTCGATTCATCGTCAGAACTCGATTCCTCCTGGAGGTGGGTTCGTACAAATTCAGCAAAAGCACCATTTCTCTCCATTAGTTCCGTATAGGTCCCGACTTCTGATACTTCTCCGTTTACCAAACTGATGACTCTATCCACGTATGGTAAGAAGCTTATGGCATGGGTAACAAGAACGCGGGTCTATAAATGTCAGAAGTAAGCATTAGTCAAACTGCAGTGTTAACAAAAATCATAAAAATAGTGAAAAGTATGCCAACCAACCTTATTTCTGAGAAGCCCCCTATTTCCTATCACTTGATCAAATAGATGTCTGCCTACGCGAGCGTCTACAGCACTGAGTGGATCGTCCAATAAGTAAATGTCAGCATCATCGTAAACTGCACGCGCCAAACTGACTCTTTGTTTCTGTCCACCGCTCAGATTAATACCCTGTGAACAAAAAATTTCAAATTAAAATTTCATACTTACATTCTTAGATACATTTACTTCAAGTGCACAGTAACGCTATAAATGTTAATTTTAACTTCACTCAAAAGATTTGCTCTCACTGATGATCGAAATTTGGTGTGTACAAGTATTTGCAATACCTTTTCTCCTATTTCTGTTTCATCTCCTTTAGGGAGAATGTCAAGATCAGCTTGTAAAGCACATGCTTCTACTGCTTTTCTATAGTTCTTTACATTCATTTTTCTACCAAACAGAATGTTTTCTCTCAGGGTATTATTTTGAATCCATGCTTCTTGGGTCACAAATGCTACAGAACCTTTGACATCGACAGTTCCAGAGATTTTTTCCATTTCTCCAATAGCGGCTGACATGAGTGAAGATTTTCCGGCTCCAACCGAACCAATCACTGCCACCAGTTCGCCATTAGAGACATCCACATCGATACTGTCATATCAAGTTTACAGAGTTATAGCCTTCATTAACATTGTCAAATTCGGCAGAGACATTTTAATAAAGATTTAATTAAGAAGCTAGCATTCTAAGTTTAATTAACATCACATTATCAATTTATCATGTAACTTTTGTAGTTACTTTCTTAAGGAAGGACTTTCGGCTTTGTTCCATGTGAATGATGCAGCTTTCATTGTTATGGCTTTCTTTGCGTCTTCGCTGTGTTGGATGGCTGATTCGTCAATTTCTTCACGATTCAGAAATGTTTCAATTCTTTTTAGTGAAACCGATAACTGTGAAACAATAAAAATTACGATAGAACATCAATAAATATAGAAAGTAGTATAACGTTAAAAAAAGCTTAAATATTCTAAACAGTAATTTGTAACAGCATACTATAATAGACGACTTGGAAGACTTGTTATTGGTTTTGGAGTTTAAGCAATATGTTAATCTTGCATGCATCCCACTCACCTCGATAAGAGAGGTAATGGCTATTGGCATATACATAAGCGGACCACGGAAAGCTGAAATCATGGACATTATGAAATAGATTTTTTTTGTTGTTAAAACATTTCCCTCGTCTAGCCACAGGTACACCGCAAAGATCGAAAAAGTGAACTGCAAAGAAAAATATTTTAAAAAATGATCAAGGATTCTACCATCAAATGTTAATAACAGTATGATGAAATAAAAACCCAATTTATTAAAAATTAAAAACATTGTTATGTAATTTTTTCTTACCAGAAATTCGGACATTTGCCAGCAGAACATATTAACTATGTCTAGATATCTATTCTTTGTCTTCTCGTTAATTTCCTGCGATCTTATGGATCCAATTTTGTCTCCAAATGAGGGTTCCCATGCATACAGTTTCAATACCTGTAATTCATACAAATGCATGTATATTGAAACCCAGTATGTTTAACGGATTTCAGTGTTCAATTTTTGAGAGAGAGAGAGAGAGAGAGAGAGAGAGAGAGAGAGAGAGAGAGAGATTTACCTTCATTCCATTGAAGACTTCATTCAGAACTTTCATTCTTTTATCCGTTATATCCTTTCCTTCTTTCTGTAAGGCACAATAAAGTTATATACATGTAATGTGAGCCTATATTAGATAAATGCATTCGCAGACGTAAAGGTATAAATTTAACTTACATTGATTTTGTGTTGAGCTTTTGCAATAACAGCAATTAATGGAACAAATACTACAAGGAGAAAAAATGCAACTAGAGCAGACGATCCCAGTTCCTGGTACAAAAAGTACATCGCTATGCATGCCTGGACAGGCCCAAGCAACAGAAGGTGCAGCTCAAAGATGGATCTGTGATTAATTTTCGTGGCGTCATCTGACATCAGGTTGACCATTTCGCCAACAGTGCATTCCTGCTTGGCTTTATTGGAAAGTTTAGCCATCTACAAAGAGAAAATCAAGAAAGGAATGGATGTATGAAAATGAAAAAAAATGGAAAATTGGAAATACTTTGCGATAATATTGTTACTTGCTGTTGTACCTTTCTATATATGGCTCCACAAACTGAAGTCCTGATTTTGATTCCAAGCATATGACCTACGTGGTCTGAGTGAGTGTCTTGAAATGTTTGTACAACACCGAACAGGAAGTAAGCAGAGGCAAGAAAAATTCCATGCCAAAGATAATCGTCTGCATCTTCAGCAAAATTTATCAAACTCCTAGAAATAACAATGAATTTGATTTCATATTTGTTTCTATACGTTTGATAATAACATATCAAAGCACAATTGGCCTATAAAGGTATATATTCACATAAACCTATGTCAATTTCCTTTACTTATAAAACAATAAAATCTGCCTTGTGCCTACCTAAATATCAGAGGGCCAATGAAACTATATAGATATATTGGGACGGTTATTAGGAAGTGGATGAATATCTCGTAGAAGTGGATCTTCAAAATAACTCTAGACAGGCATGCTTTTATGTCCCCGCTGCAAATATTTTGGTTTACATCAGTTCTTCTGAAACATATAAAAATTGCTGTGACAAGTCCCTTCATTACATAAACTTAATATTTTTGTATTTAATTTTTACAGGAAATATCCACCTTTTCTGTCGGATCGAATCATCACGCCAAGCTTTCTCAAAAACTGGGACGGTGGATTCTGATTTTAAGTCAGCCGAAAGTTCTATCAAATCCTTTGCCTCTAATGGTCTCTTGTAAGCGTCTTTCACAATTCTAAAAAAATATACAACAATCTTTAATAAATATCTTAGAGAAGTTTGACATTTTTCAAATTATAAATATTTATTTTTTCATTGTTGTTTTTTGCTTACCTTGTAAACCAGGAAAATGCAAGCGCCGACATGATGGTGCTATTTTCAAGACACGATTTCTATAACGATAAATTGTGTATGTATAATGACTGTTATTATTTCATTGATTGAAAAAGAATCGATATTTCAACTTTTCATGAACGTATGAATCTAGGGACATCATACCTTAGATTTGGAACCGTCATCCTTTGAAAAATTGTCGATGAAAAAGCCAGTGAGGAAAAGCTCGGCAATGGACAACAGGAGTTGTAGAGGCAGCAGGCAAGCGCTGAAATGTAGGCTCATTTCCTCCTATAACAATACACCAATATTACACGTGTTTATATATTTCATTCAATCTAGGTTTTAAAGAATTGCAAAATTTCAACATTTTCAATATCTTTTGTTTTATAATTAAATTATTATCGATTTCCTTAAGAATTTGGGAAGAAAGAAAATATTTTTACGTTTTTTTTCATCTATTAAAAAAGACATTTATCATTTGATAAGAAAACCTGAGCAACACCTGAGCGTATAACCCTCTGATCTGAGACTGGAGGTTTAGAGTAAGACAAACTGTCGTAAGAAACCAGTAAACAAATAATAGTCCAGAAGATTGCATTCGATGACGCCGCTCTGTTAACATGACGTGGTTAGCCACCATCTGAAACACAAACACAAAAATCACAAATGGTTGAATGAGGCCTTCATAAACTAATAATGTACGACAAATTATAAAGTTTATTTCTTGAGAGTCTACTTAATTGTTCAGTGTGAACTAACCATAGTAATTCCTGTCAATGCTGGGGAGATAAATTCCGGTTTCAACATCGACTCCGCCAGGGAATTCACAAACACGGTTTCTATACATTCTAGGAACGCGAAAAGAGCTAGACCAAGGCACAGGACCTAAAACAAAGCAAATCAAATTAAAAAAATTAATGTATTGTCCTTAATGAACCTTATATTGTTAGTTAAATTACTAGGTACTGAATTTAATTTGATAAAATAAAATCAGTAAACGACAGTGCTAGATTCCTAGTTATACGCGATGAATAATATTTGCCTAAAGTCGCGAGAAGAACATCTCGCTGATTTGAAAAGTTCGCTTTCATTTTTTGGACAGATAAAAACTAAATGAAACTATGAAAAAAAATCGCCGTTCGCTATTTTGTATTCTGGAGAGTTGTTGCAAACTTGAATTGCGAATCTAAATAATTAAGTACTCGTGTGAAAATAAGGAATCTACAGTACTGAGCAAACTTACATATTTGGCAAGACTTAACGCTGAATGGCACATAGGCTGGGATTGTCTTGAACTTTCCTTAGAGGACAATATCCAAAGTCTTAGAGGGGATAGGACCAATAGGAGAATACATGGTATCCAGCGGAGTATAGTCTTGTGGAAGCACGGAGTCAGGTCCGGATAAGCAGTATTCCATGTAACGTTGGAGTCCTGAAAACAAAATTAATGTAAATCATGCAATGTCAATACTCAATGTTATATATTTTTTACGGTAAAATAACAATTGGTAAGGAAAATGAGTGTAAAGATAAGTATTTCATATTGTTGTGCAATCGTCAGAAGTTATTTTTATTCATTTGCAAAATTTGAAGATATGAACTGAGATTTTTCATTTGAGCAAAACAATGCCTTATTTAATTTTCGACACACGCGTATGAGGTCGATTTCAAACCTTACCCATAAAGAATCCCCTGAACACATCCATTCAATCTTGTTGACGATGTGATCGTTCATTTTGTTCAGTAGTCTTATCATAAAGTGTCAGGTATGATTTACCTGTTCATCGGCTCGGGTTATATATGTAGTCCTGCGTCTAATTTTAACCAGATGGAAAAGCGGGAAACCCCGCCTGACGCATTGGTCTGCGGACATTTAAATGTATTGGGTCTCTGTTTCTCTGAGCGACAGTAAACAGCATTTTGAAAGCTCTCTATGGATCTGAAGTTTCCAATATCAGTCATACTCTGCATGAGGCAGGTTTTCCCCTATATTAGAGTTTGATTGTCAAACTGTATAAGAGCTGTTGCACAACGCTTAGTTGACCTTCATTTGATCAGTGACATGGCCCATTCCAGATTATTTCACTACTGTTCGTTTGTTTGTAAGTCGATTAGTCATTGAAACCCCTGATATTGATCAAGTCATTAACGTATGCATACTTTGATAATCTTCAAGAGGGGGGTGGGGGTGCAGGAATTAAGTAGATTTATAACAAGATATTTCTTTTATTATAATCATTTAAAATATTGTGCATATTTGCAAAGACAAAAAAAATGTTAATCTGAATATGTATATATACGTAATGATGTAAATAAAGATAAATATGCATGTAAAAATTATTTTTAAAAATTAAGAATTTAAAAAAAAAAACCCATTTCCCCCACTTCAGTGTTCGAAATAAAAAAATCACGAGCGCAACGTTAAAAATTAATGATTTATCAATGCACTAGTGTAAAATAAACATGTAATCAGCGCTTAACATCGATTGAATGATAAGCATATATCGATTTACGAATCTTTGGTCTAAGTTTTTTAGTTTGCTTTTTATATTATTTCTACAGTTACTTGTTTAAAAAATCAACTTACAACGAAGCAATTCACAATGGTGACATAGCTTTATGATTTTATTGTAAGGAAAACTCTGAAGTAAACTGATTTTGATATAACCAAATTCAACAGTAGATTTCTTAATTTCTTTTTGTTACATTTTAATTTTGCATAGCATTCTAATGTTGCATGGTGTATGTCTTTTTAAATACAAGCAATGTAACGACAATCCTTATTAATAAATAAGTTTTAAAATATTGTCAAAGTCAAGTATTTCAACAAATTCTTATTATATATATGAATTATTATTTTATATGATTCATTTCTTCGTTCTACAATCCTGAAGAAAATATGAATTTACAAGTATGTTTATATGCATTAAGTTTTAATGGAATAGCTGATCGCTACTCTCATGAAATATATAATTACATGTATATTTTCATTGAATATTTTTCTAAAAATAGACTACAAATTACATCATATTGAGTAGATATTGATCGGATTATAAAAACTTTAACAGAGTAAAATAAACTGAATGACATGACAAACACTTAAAAACTATTAAAATTGAAATCGCTCTGCCATCTTTAAACCCAATTGGTCGTAATCACTATTATATATGAGGGTTGTCCAAAAAGTTCGTGGACAATCGCGTTTTTTGTCATTTTAAATGGGTTTATTTATACATATTGTATATCTAAATCTTTCTCAAAAAATTCAAATCAAACTAAAGTGGTGTTGAATGTTTTCCATAGAAATAAAGTAAACTTTCAATTATCAAAGGGTTGCGGAAAGTACAGTGTAAAAATTGTCCAATTTTTGTAATAGAGTTTTGAGATATGAATATTAACAGTTTTTGTAAAACATTGAAAAACTTCATAATCTTCTATCGTGATTTTTCTTATGTCGGTGTAAGTTTCGACCAATTGATATAATGGACGTTGTGTAGATTTCAGTGTAGATTTCAGTCTTGTTAGTTTCTACAGAGCTTTGAATGTACAATCAATTTCCGTAAGAAATAGAGGGAATCATACTTGGTGGATGTACTTGTATAAGATTTCAAATTTTGTTGAGCTACTGCATCATATAAGTTTTAAATACAAAAGAAAGAAAATATGCATCAGTTAAAACATTTCAGCTTTCTCAATTTGAAAAATATTGGTCATTACTAGAAAATGTTGATTTTTATTGTATTAGTTTATTTATGATTATGATATGTAAGATGAAAAGCTCATCTCATGCCTTATGATTATTTATTTCTTTTGGTGAACAGCGGGGAATGAAATGTTTATGATAAGGGGAGATAACAAAGAGTTTAAAAACATGCAACACAATTATACAATCATGCATATATTTGTATGTTTCAGAAATACTAATTTAAAAAAGAATGAATCCAACATGATATATGGCTAATGAAACGCAGTGCATACTATAACAGTAATTTTTGTAACTTTCTAATAAAAAAGGAAGATCTATTCATTTTCTAAGGATGTTGCGGCATCAATACAATTTATGATACACAGCTGAACAGGAGAACAATAAACATTGTCTTGGAGATTGATCCATACACTTTGTTACACAAACAGGTCCGAGAGGTTGAGAGGAGTTATATACAGACCACTCTGCAGAAAGCAGCACAATTCCACTCCAAGTACATGTAGTCAAATGGTATATGAATTCAGCAGTGAATCTGAAGCAGAGGTTATTAAGTTACCATGCCGTTTAATTAACATATCACAATAAGTCATCACAAACTGATGAAGAATTGACAAATGAAAGTAAATATCTTTCTGGGTTTTTTTTTATATATATATCGTTGCCAAAGACAATATTATATACATGTACTGGTAAATGAGTGTTAAATTACAGAATCGAAAATATATGCCGTCAACCTGATTAGAGATAAAGAGATAAAGAAAAATTGTTATGGTTTGCTTTCAGAAGACAACAAATGCTCCAAAAGTAAATGGAAGTTTAAAAAGTGTTCCATTCTCAATGTGTGAAGAGAGACGATTAATGAGAGGTGTCATGTAGTTTGGTTACAGTTGAAAAACTATCTTGAATTCCTATAAGTTTGCTAATGTAAGAACAGCAGAGGTTTTGCGAAACAGATGGAGATCTATGAATAAATGACATTTTATCTCAATATCATACAATAATTTTGTATGAGTGATGAAAAATTATGATATGTACTTGTATTAATTCTGGAGCAAAATTTGTTTATGCTTCTGATGTCATTGAATGATAGTGTTAGCGGACTTTGTGAATTTACGAAGGTCAGTGTTCGGTGCTTTTGGATGTTTAACATTTTCATTCATTTCTATATCCAGTGAACCTATCTTAAATAACGGAAATCTGCACAATACATCTTGATTTGTGTTATTGCATATACACTATTGTGATACAAACAGTATTGTTAAACATGTTTTACCTAGTTGATATTATTTATACAACTTAAAAATCAAATGTTTGTTATTTGATTATAATCCATTTAAAGATTTTTGTCTGAAATAAACATTTTTGTCTCATGGTTTATTGAGTTTTGTACCGGTTCTAACATGACCAGATTTAGTATTTGTATTAGGGTGTATTAAATAACACTGTATGAACTGTAATTAAAGAGCAAATATATGTATGTGTAAGAACCTTGTCTGCGAAAAAAATCTCGTTATTTAAATTGTCGAATTGAGTTTTAGGCTGGAACGTGTAGAAAAGATTCCCCTTTCATTACCACAAACGGTCGGTAGAAAGTGAGTAGACTTTTTTTCTTGCACGTAAACGTAGGGAACAATTGCTTGAGGAACCATATAACATTCATTTACAAAGATAACGCACGTGTTCATAGATATAAAAATCCTTTTATTAACAAAATCTATTTAGAATAGAATATGTATATATCACATTTTGTAAAACACAATGAACACAAAAATGGTGGAGATAGACACCAAGTATAGACTGATGTACATGTCTGCACACACTATTTTATGACAACAACAAACACTAAATAATTATAGTGTGTAGCTCATAGTTGATTGTACTTCTTATTTTCGTAGATTGTAAATACAACTTAAGACAAAGTAATGAAATTTCAAGGAAGCACCTTTGCAATTGAAGACAATGTAATGAAATGTCAAGGAATCATCTTTAAAATGTAAGACAAGGTAATGAAATGTCATGGAAACATCTTTGCAATATAGGACAATGTAATGAAATGTCAAACAAACATCTTTGCAATCTGAGACAATGTAATGAAATGTCAATGAAGCATCTTTGCAATCTAAGACATTGTAATGAAATGTCAAGGAAGCATCTTAATCTACACAAGATTAGCTGCTTTGGCCATTGAATGAAATATACTGTTTTCATCTTTTAACAAAACATCTGGACTGTCAAATTCTTTAATCTGGCCTTTATCAAGTACCATGATTCTAAAAAAGAAAATAAAGGTTTAATTAATATACATGCATTAAGCAGGAAACAATTAAAGGACTCCGATAAAAAGCTATTGCAACAGGAAAATGGGTGATTTACTGCGGGATTTGAATTTGAATTTAAAAGTACAAAATTCTATAATGGTTTACTGCACAGATGATTGGTAAGTATTTCAATTACCTGGAGTAGTCCAATACAGTGTTAAGTCTGTGGGCTATAGTGAGGATAGTACAATCAGAGAACTCCCGCCGTATAGTGTTCTGTATCAAGTTGTCTGTTTTCAGATCCACGGCGGCTGTAGCCTCATCTAGGACTAATATCTTCGACTTCTTAAGAAGTGCGCGCGCGAGGCAGATCAACTGTCTCTGTCCAACACTGTAACAACATACACAAGAATATGAATTAATAATTTTTTTCAAAAGTATATTTAATTCAAACAAAGATGGAAAGATCTTGCGTTTCAATTTGGTTAGATTAATGTTTAACAAACCTGAGATTTTCTCCTCTCTCTGAGCATTCGTAAAGAAGACCACCTTCGAGAGATTCCACATATTTTTTTAGATGGGCATGTTCCAAAGCTTCCCATAAATCATCGTCAGAGAAAGAGTTGAACGGGTCCAGGTTCATTCGTAATGTACCAGAAAACAACACAGGATCCTAAACAATGAAAAAATCAATTCTGTGAAATTCAGAGTCCATGTACTGCATTATATAAAAGACAAGTTGTGATTACTTGTATGGATTTTTTTTAGTAAATTTATTTATTATTTTCTCAGACGGTAAATTTATACCTGGGGAATAATTGTCAGCTTAGAACGAAGGTCGTGCAAGCCAATGGTTGATATGTCTACATCATCGATGATTATACTTCCGCCAGCCTTTTCGAGAATTCGAAATAATGCCAGGGTTAATGATGATTTTCCTGCTCCCGTTCTTCCAACGATTCCTATCTGAAACACAACGATAAATCTAACTTTATGGACGTAAACACTACTATTTATCCTAATGTAGATATAATATATATAGAATGTCTGTTCGTAAAACATTGTTATTAAATATTTTATTTTTTATCAAATATTTTATTTTTATGTATGCCAAATTTGGAGTCCATTTTATAATAGAAATAAATAAATGTAAATATATATTTAAAAAATGACAGAAAGATTAACTGTATCTTTTACCTTCTCCCCGGGTGTAATATCGCAATCAATTCCTTTCAGAACCAAGTCCAAATCCTCTCTGTACCTCAGACTGAAATTGGAAAACTTCACGTGACCCCGTTGAGGCCAATTAGAAGCAGGTTCAGTTTCTTTGATTCTCCAATCAGCTTCGGGTTTAAGGTTTATGTATTCCTGGATTCTTTCGACCGTTATAATGTTTGTGTCCATCTCCGTGAAAGCAAAAACAATCCACCTTAATGTATCTGTTACCTAAAACATAAAGATTCATAGACAATGACAGGATGAAGACAAAGTACATGTATTTTGTAGTATTCTATTGAAGCTTATAAACGAAAATGGAGTTACAATTTACTTTCATTTGAAATGAATCGAGTTTAAGTCATAATACAATAGCTTCATCAATTGCAAAAGAAAAAGATACTTACATTGCCAGCATATGTCATGATCAAAGCTATCATTCCGCTTGATAAAACATCTCGACGATAACAAGACAACACGCAAGCGATGAACACCAACAGATTTCCCAAAAATCCTAAACGAAAGTTCAACCACCTGCAAAATACAAAATATTTATGAACAAGGAGTAATAACTGCCTTTTTGACGAATCACTCACGAGAATATCAATGGTGTTTGACAACAGCATTTTACGAACTAGTTCTTCTACATTGTAAACAATAGTTTGCCTAAATTTCATGCAAACATTATAATTTTCATCTCAAAAATATTTAAGTAAAGTTTTGCCTCTTTCAAATTTAACGAAATAAAATTAAATATTATGTTAAAACTTGGGTTTTTTTTTTTGCAGTTAAATAAACTGTGGAATACCTTTGTGTTCCCTTCTGGTTATCAGGACCAATGGTTTGAAAACTATATTACTATTCCAACCAAGCTTATTATTTTACTTCAAAGTAATAAATTATATAGCTAAGCATCCTTTACAAACCTGTAACAGGAAAGAGTTGTCAGTTCAGCTTTGTGATACGCATCTCGTCGACGGTCACACTCCTGCGCAAATAAAGACGTTTTGTTGAAAGCTCGAATGGTCGTCGCTCCCTGGATAGATTCACTGAAGAAAGAGAACTGGGGGGATCTGAGCGCTTTGTTCATTCTTCTGCACTGACATGCTGCAACACTAAATAATCTCTACAAATGGAAGAAAACAAAAACGTAAATTTTATTTGTATGTGTAAATACACAGCCTATAATGTGAAACTTCGAAGTTTATGTAAAGTAAAATGCAAGACTTTGAGTATCATCCCTATGAGTAAAGAAAATTTGCTTCTTTTCAATGTCTTTTAAAATAATGCCAAAAATTAGCTGTCCAATTTATCCTGTCAAATTATTGTGTATATACCTGTATCAAAAAATACATGATGAACAGCGGCACCAAGAAGTAGACCATTGTCGGCATCCCAGACGTGATGACAATTAAAGTGAACACGATCCGCGGGAAGGTGTGCATAAAGCTCTTGGTAACCCACGGAAGAGAGTGTTCCAAACATTCCATGTCTTTTGAGAATCTATTGACCATTCTGCCAACTGGAGTATTTTCAAAGAAACTGAAAGGCGCTCTCATCACACCGGCCAAAGTCTTCTGGTGAACCTTTTTGGCTGATGTTACCACGATGAATATCACAGAGAGTTCCCCAAGTACGTTTAAAAGAGCTGCAAAACACAGGAATAAGGTCAGAAACAATTTTCCTGGTACATATAGAGTATAAGCCCTGAATAACGAGTGTGTACTTACTGTTGATCAGACCAATGAGTCCAAAGCCCTTTATTTTGTATCCTTGTGAAATGGCTTGAGCGCTTAGTTCTGTTTTGTTGTCCGAGATGTCAGAGTCCCATTCACTGAGCCAGTAATTTTTGTAAAAGTCGGCAGCGTTTTGTGCAAGACACGCTGCAAACATGACTAAAAGGACTGGCCCTACGATTTTCAGATAAGTACTATAGGCGGACCATTTTGCCTACAAAATTCACATCGTTTTAAAATTCAATTCACATCAGAAAAAGGAAAAAGGAAAAGTCAGTATGTAGGAAAGTAAGCAAACAATATCGAGACTTGACTCACCTCATCAAGATTAATAGACTCTTCTTCGATGAATTTAGAATCTTTACATCTTTCCTCGTTCTCTGTGTCTTCTTTGGTGTTTAAATGATCGATTGTTGACACCTGTCTGTCAAATGACGCGGGTCTAGTACTTCCATCGGTCGATTCATCGTCAGAACTCGATTCCTCCTGGAGGTGGGTTCGTACAAATTCAGCAAAAGCACCATTTCTCTCCATTAGTTCCGTATAGGTCCCGACTTCTGATACTTCTCCGTTTACCAAACTGATGACTCTATCCACGTATGGTAAGAAGCTTATGGCATGGGTAACAAGAACGCGGGTCTATAAATGTCAGAAGTAAGCATTAGTCAAACTGCAGTGTTAACAAAAATCATAAAAATAGTGAAAAGTATGCCTTTGCATTGAAACAAACCAACCTTATTTCTGAGAAGCCCTCTATTTCCTATCACTTGATCAAATAGATGTCTGCCTACGCGAGCGTCTACAGCACTGAGTGGATCGTCCAATAAGTAAATGTCAGCATCATCGTAAACTGCACGCGCCAAACTGACTCTTTGTTTCTGTCCACCGCTCAGATTAATTCCCTGTTAAAAAAAATTCAAAATTAAAATTTAATACTTACATTCTTAGATATATTTCCTTGAACTGCACAGGAACGCAAAAAATGCTTATTTTAACTACACTCCAAAGTTTTGCTCTCATTAATGATCTGAATTAGGTGTGTACAAGTATTTGCAATACCTTTTCTCCTATTTCTGTTTCATCTCCTTTAGGAAGAATGTCAAGATCAGCTTGTAAAGCACATGCTTCTACTGCTTTTCTATAGTTCTTTACATTCATTTTTCTTCCAAACAGAATGTTTTCTCTCAGGGTATTATTTTGAATCCATGCTTCTTGGGTCACAAATGCTACAGAACCTTTGACATCGACAGTTCCAGAGATTTTCTCCATTTCTCCAATAGCGGCTGACATAAGTGAAGATTTTCCGGCTCCAACCGAACCAATCACTGCCACCAGTTCGCCATTAGCGACATCCACATCGATACTGTCATATCAAGTTTACAGAGTTATAATCTTCATTAACATTGTCAAATTCGACAGATGCGTTATAATAAAGATTTAATTAAGAAGCTAGCATTCTAAGTTTAATTAACATAACATTATCATGTAACTTTTGTGTTTACTTTTTTAAGGAAGGACTTTTGGCTTTGTTCCATGTGAATGATGCAGCTTTCATTGTTATGGCTTTCTCTGCGTCTTTGCTGTGTTGAATGGCTGATTCGTCAATTTCTTCACGATTCAGAAATGTTTCAATTCTTTTTAGGGATACTGATAACTGTGAAACAATGAAAATTACTATGTAGAATATCACCATATATAGAAAGAAGTATAACATTAAAAAGTATAGCTTTGATATTCTAAATGGTAATAACAGCATACTAGTATATACCCAAATTCTGCTTAACAAAAAATGAAGACTATTGATTGGTTTTGGAGTTAAAGCAATATGTAATCGTGCAAGCTTCCCACTCACCTCAATAAGAGAGGTAATGGCTATTGGCATATACATAAGTGGACCCCGAAAAGCTGAAATCATGGACATTATGAAATAGATTTTCTTTGTTGTTAATACATTTCCCTCGTCTAGCCACAGGTACACCGCAAAGATCGAAAAAGTGAACTGCAAAGAAAAATATCAAAAAATTTGATCAAGGATTCTACCATCAAATGTTAATAACAGTATGATGAAATAAAAACCCAATTTATCAAAAATTAAAAAAATTGTTATGTAATTGTTTCTTACCAGAAATTCGGACATTTGACAGCAGAACATATTCACTATATCTAGATATCTATTCTTTGTCTTCTCGTTAATTTCCTGCGATCTTATGGATCCAATTTTGTCTCCAAATGAGGATTCCCATGCATACAGTTTCAATACCTAGAATTCATACATGTATATTGAAGCCCAGTATGTTTAATGGATGTCAGTGTGCAATTTGAGAGAGAGAGAGAGAGAGAGAGAGAGAGATAGAGAGAGAGAGAGAGATATTTACCTTCATTCCATTGAAGACTTCATTAAGAACTTTCATTCTTTTATCTGTTATATCTTTTCCTTCTTTCTGTAAGGCACAATAAATAAAGTTATACATGGAATGTGAGCCTGTACATATTTTAAAATACAATATTATAGACTCAGCGGCAAACCTTATGGTATACATTTAACTTACATTGATTTTGTGTTGAGCCTTTGCTATGACAGCAATTAGTGGAACAAATACTACAAGGAGAAAGAATGCAACTAGAGCAGCCGATCCCAGTTCCTGGTACAAGAAGTACATCGCTATGCATGCCTGGACAGGCCCAAGCCACAGAAGGTGCAACTCAAAGATGGATCTGTGATTTATTTTCGTGGCGTCATCTGACATCAGGTTGACCATTTCGCCAACAGTGCATTCCTGCTTGGCTTTATTGGAAAGTTTAGCCATCTACAAAGAAAAAACCAGAACAGAAATGAATGTATGATAATTTAAAATAAAAAAGATTGGCAATCCTTTTGCGATAATATTGTTACTTGCTGTTGTACCTTTCTATATATGGCTCCACAAACTGAAGTCCTGATTTTGATTCCAAGCATATGACCCACGTGGTCTGAGTGAGTGTCTTGAAATGTTTGTACAACACCAAACAAGAAGTAAGCAGAGGCAAGAAAAATTCCATGCCAAAGATAGTCGTCTGCATCTTCAGCAAAATTTATCAAAGACCTAGAAAGAGCAATGAATTGTGATTTTACATTTTTGCTATACGTTTGATAATAACATACTTTTTTCAGAGCACAATTGGCCTATAAAGGTATATATTCACATAAACCTATGTCAATTTTCTTTACCTATAGAACATTAAAATCTGACTTGTGCCTACCTAAATATTAGAGGGCCAATGAATCTATATAGATATATTGGGACGGTTATTAGGAAGTGGATGAATATCTCGTAGAAGTGGATCTTCAAAATAACTCTGGACAGGCATGCTTTTATGTTCCCGCTGCAAATATTTTGGTTGACATCAGTTCTTCTGAAATATATTTTAAAAAATTGTTGTGACAAGCCCTTTCATTCCATAAACTTCATATCTTTTTTTAGATTTAATCTTCACAGGAAATATTCACCTTTTCTGTCGGTTCGAATCATCACGCCAAGCTTTCTCAAAAACTGGGACGGTAGATTCTGATTTTAAGTCAGCCGAAAGTTCTATCAAATCCTTTGCCTCTAATGGTCTCTTGTAGGCGTCTTTCACAATTCTTTAAAAAATACAACAGTTCTTAATAAATATCTTAGAGAAGTTTGACATTTTTCAAATTCTAAATATTTATTTTTTCATTGTTGTTTTTTGCTTACCTTGTAAACCAGGAAAATGCAAGCGCCGACATGATGGGGCTATTTTCAAGACACGATTTCTATAACGATAAATTGTGTATGTATAATGACTGTTATTATTTCATTGATTGAAAAAGAATCAATGTTTCAACTTTTCATGAACGTATGAATCTAGGAACATCCATACCTTAGATTTGGAACCGTCATCCTCTGGAAAATTGTCGATGAAAAAGCCAGTGAGGAAAAGTTCGGCAATGGACAACAGGAGTTGTAGAGGCAGCAGGCAAGCGTTGAAATGTAGGCTCATTTCCTTCTGTAACAATACACGAATTTTACATGTTCGTATTTATTTTATTTGATCTGGATTTATAGGATTTCAAAATTTCAGTAACTTCAATAATTTTTGTTTTATAATTTTAGCGATTTTAAAAATCATGATCAAATTTCTTAAAAATTAGAAAAAAAATTAAGATCTTCTTTTCAGTTTGTTTTTTTTTTCAACCAGAATTATCTTTTTGATAACTTAACATGGGCAATACCTGGACATATAATCCTCTGATCTGAGACTGGAGGTTTAGAATAAGACAAACTGTCATAAGAAACCAGTAAACAAATAATAGTCCAGAAGATTGCATTCGATGACGTCGCTCTGTTAACATGACGTGGTTAGCCACCATCTGAAACACACACAATAAAAAAAAATTACACATGGTTGAATGACGCCATTCTGTACATTCTCTGATATTGTACGACAAATTACAAAGTGTATTTTTTGAGAGACTACTTGTTCAGTGTGAACTAACCAAAGTAATTCCTGTCAATGCTGGGGAGATGAATTCCGGTTTCACCATCGACTCCGTCAGGGAGCTCACAAACACAGTCTCGATACATTCTAGAAACGCCAGAAGAGCAAGACCAAGGCACAGGACCTACAACAAAGCAAATCAAACAGAAACTTAATGTATTGTCCTTAATAAATTTTATTTTATCAAATTGAAATTATCGGGTACTTAATTTAATCTGATAAAATAAAATCAGTAAACGACAGTACTAGATTACTAATTATACGCGAGTAATAATATTTGCCTAAAATCTGGAGAAGAATTTCATCTGACTGATTTTAAAAGCTCGCTTTTATTTTTTGGGCAGATGTAAACTAAATGAAACTATGGAAAAAAAAATTGGCGTTCGCGATTTTACATTCTAGTGAGTTGTTGCAAAAGAGTTGAATCGCGGAATATAATTAAGTACCCGCGTAGAATAAGGAATCTACAGTACTGAGCAAACTTACATATTTGGCAAGACTTAACGCTGAATGGCACATAGGCTGGGATTGTCTGGAACTTTCCTTAGAGGACAATATCCAAAGTCTTAGAGGGGATAGGACCAGTAGCAGGATACATGGTATCCAGCGGAGTATAGTCTTCTGGAAGCACGGGGTCAGGTCCGGATAAGCAGTATTCCATGTAATGTTGGAGTCCTGAAAACAAAATTAATGTAAATCATGCAATGTCTTTACTCAGTGTTATATTTTTTACAGTTAAATAACAATTGTAAAAGAAAATGAGTGTAAAGATAAATATTTCATATTGTTGTGCAATCGTCAGAAATTATTTTTATTCATTATCTTTGCATTTGCAAATTTTGAAGATATAAACTGAGATTTTTATATTATTGGTTTTTTTTTTTATTTGAGCAAAACAATGCCGTATCTTATTTTCGACACACGGGTATGAGGTCGATTTCAAACCTTACCCATAAAGGATCCCCTGAACACATCCATTCAATCTTGTTGACGATGTGATCGTTCATTTTGTTCAGTTGTCTTTATCATAAAGTGTCAGGTATGATTTACCTGTTAACCGACTCGGGGTATATATATGTGATCCTGTGTCTAAATTTAACCAGACGGCAAAGCGGGAAACCCCGCCTGACGCATGTGTCTACGGACATTTAAATGTATTGGGTCTCTGTCCCTCTGAGCGACAGTAAACACCATTTTGAAATCTCTCTATGGATCCAATGACCTCAGAGAAGTTTCCAATATCAGTCATACTCTGTATGAGGTAGGTTTTCCCCTATATTAGAGTTTGATTGTCAAACTGTATAAGACGTGTTCCACAACGCATAGTTGACCTTCATTTGATCACTGACATGGTCCATGTCCAGATTATTTCACTTCTGTTTGTTTGTAAGTAGATAAGTCATTGAAATCCCTGATATCGATCAAGTCATTAACGTATGCATACTTTGATAATCTTCAAGAGGGGGGTGGGGGTGCAGGAATTAAGTAGATTTATAAAAAAATATTTCTTTTATTATAATCATTTAAGATATTGTGCATATATGCAAAGACAAAAAAGTGTCAATCTGAATATGCATATATATGTATCGATGTAAATAAAGATAAATATGCATGTAAAAATTAGTTCTAAAAAACCAGTAATATGAAAAAAGGCCAATTACATCCACCCCATGTACGAAATCAAAAATCACGAGCGCAATGTTAAAAATTAATGATTTATCAATGCACTTGTGTAAAATAATTTTGCAATCAGCACTTAACATCGATTTAATGATAAGCATACATCACTTTACGGATCTTTTGATCTAAGGATTTTTGGTTTACTTTTTTTTTCTTCAGTGACTTGTTTAAAACATTAACAAGAAAGTAAATCACAATTGTTACTTTTGATGTTAAGATTTTATGTGTGAAGAAATCTAGGAAGAAAACTGATTTTAATACAAAAGTCCTTGGATTGTATGGATATATTCAACAGTAGATTTCTTAAATTGTTTTGGTCACATTTTTCATTTTGCATAACATTCATATATTGTATAGCGCATGTTTATTTAAATACCCTTTTTAAAAGACAACCCTTATTAATAAGCAAGTTTAAAAACAGTATTTCAACAAATTCTTTATTATTATTCTTTATGATTCATTTCTTTGTTCTAGAATCGTAAATAAAGTATGAATGTATGTTTAAATTTATGCATTAAGTTTAAATGGAATAGTTGATCGCTTCTCTGATGAAATATATCATTAATACATGTATTTTCATTGAGTATTTCCCCCCAAAACTGACTTTAAAACCTATCTAATTTTCTTCATTTGAAACCCTATATGCAAATTATATCACATCGGGTAGATATTGATCGGATTAAAAAAAATCTTTAACACAATAAAATAAGTGAATGACATGACAATTACTTCAAAAATAGACCAAAAATTGAAATCGCTCTGCCATCTTTGAAGTTCATTGGTCGTTATAACTTTTATATATTTTACGTATTTTCACTCAATTAATATCATATTTAATATGAAAAGAACAGAAACAATTTTTTAGTAGAAACAATAAAATGTTGCCTCCGTTTATTTCAAAGGCTTATTTTCTGCAAGCTGTCATATCCAGTGTAGAACAATAATGAATGGATTAAGTTCACACTGTTTCGATTTTAGGTGCTGAATGAATAAAACTTTAATATACCTTTCAAAAGTTTCTTTTTTTTTCAATACATGTAGTAGATCAAAATGACGTGTTCGGTCATTCCCATTTTCCCGTAGGGAACGTTTACTTTATGAACAACACATGAATCATAAAATCATCATGGAAAAGTAGAGATTCCAATTGACGATTATTCTAATCCCTTCGTACTCTTATTTGACCTACATGTAGATCAATACCGATCTATCTAAACATGTATATAAAGGAATGTTGAAGGACATTTAAATATGCCGCTTAAACTTGACTCATGGTGTGCATTTCAACGATTCGTAGTCTTAGAACAAGAACTACTGGAATAAGAATGCTCATGATTTTACGAATCAATTTATGTATTTTAATGCAACAGTATAAATATACATATTTGTTTGGGGTTTTTTTTCAAATGATAGGTAATGTATACCGCACTTAAAAAATCGATTTCATTATTAATTTACATAGTTTGAACGGATGTTTAGAGTCGGATATATGAATGGGATTTTTTTTATAGCTTATAGCCTGAAAATTAATCAATCGCCATGTCATTTATTTTACCAAATCTTTTTTTAAACACGTCATTATATAGAATAAATACAATTAATTTAGTCTTGAGTCCGTAAAAATAGTTTAAGAGATTAGTGTTCGCTCATCACTTATGTTTATGCAGTTGAGAAGTGATTAATATAATTGAAGTCCGTTGACTGGTTTATGTTTTGAGTGTTAGAAGGGTTCATCCAGCTAAAAAATATCTGTAGGATAACTCCTGTCTCTTTCTTCGTTCACCGATCGAGGCATTATCCTGCTACTAAATAGTATTAACAATGCGAAGCTAGTATTTAATTTTTAACGATATTTTACGTAATATCAGAAGCGTTGAAATTGTCTGCATTTTATTCAGTATTAATTTGGCTTTGTTGACAAAAAGAATTCAAAATTCTTTATTTCCGCAAGTAAAAATCCTTTCTGAAATTAAAAAAAAACCACCTATGTTATATGTTTGTATGAATATGCATTTGATTGAATTCTTGTAATTTTAAAATAACTATTTTCATCAAATGTACACTTACTGCCATTTACATCCATGGAATGGATTCTAATTCATCCCTAACTTTAAATTCAAAGGGTACGTACGTCTTATTAGATGGATCTGCTTTTAAAAAAAATCAATATAGACAATGAATAAACAGGATGGCATGACGAAAATATTTTTTCTTCAAAGGCAATAAGCATTAATATAATTATATTTTAGCAAGGTCTGCAATGGTCAAATCCAGAATAAAAAAACTATAAAAGGAATATATTGATTTTAGTTTTAATAGGTTCGGGTGTTTGCGCTGTCGAAATTATGAAAATTCTATGTTGATAATTGTATATTTAAAAAAAAAATTAATGTATAGATGGATAATGTATAGATATGTATATGTATATGTATAGATCAGGATGACACAGTTAAGTAATTTCAAATGCGAATCATCTTCTAATAAACAACATATGAATCATGGGGGAAAGGAGAAATTCCCATTGACGAGAATTCTAATACCATCGCACTCTGATTTGACCTTTAAAGAGTTCATGATCAGTAATGATTTATCTAAACATATACATGTATGTAAAGGAAAGGTTATAAAGGACATTTAAATTCTGTCGTCTATACAGCTTTGTCCATGCTGTCAGTCGAAAACCACGGTGACCGCCGCATGACCTTCTTCTGTATTGAAGGAGCTATTATGAGGCGCTGTTTTAAATATTTCAATTATTTTCTGATATTATTAAAAATGAATTTTTTTGTATCAATAATTCGAATTCTCCATTTAAAAAAGCTATTGATATTAAAAAATAATGCTTGGTATCAAAGTGATATTTTTTTATATCAGAAAATCATTTCTTGGTATCATTCATGTAGAAACCTTTCCGTAACATCATGTCCACTTCAAACAGATTCCTCAGGCTCGTCTCCTTCATCGTCCCGTCACTTTGTTTTGAATCCGCATATGAATGAAAAGAATTTTAAAGATAAAACTAAAATGGTAAATCTTATTTCATTTTGGCAAGCAAGACCCAAGGAAAATTATGGCGAGGCACGATACCTGTCAGGCGTACAGTTAGTGATTTCAATGAATATGACCAGAATTATCAAGAGCACCTATAAAAATAATAAATTTTCATATATTCTATATAAATAGGGAAAAAACAATAATTTTAGGAAGGAAGACTAGCACTGTAGTATCAGAAATTCAAATGTTTAATATTAGAAAATTGCTGTTATATTTTTTGTTATAAGAATTAGATTTTTTTTTTATCAAAAATCATTTCTGATATCAGGAAATATCTCAAAAAATATTAAAACGATACCCCGTTCTATGATTTCCAGAACAATTTGATCGGGTTTGGAAAGCATTAAAAACTGTCTGTAAAATTACAGGAAAATTTTTTCCAGTCAGTTGGGTTGCAAATCAATCTTCACTGCTACTTTTGCTAAGATCACTGGTAGGATTTTAGCCTGTTTCTTATTTATTTGCAACAAGTTCATAAAATTGCCGACTCCTGTATGCTGATAAGCTTGTGTAATAGTGTTAAATTTGCTTCACCATATCATTCATGTTTGTGTTGTGTTATTCATTGTTATTCGTTACAATCAGTGAATACTTATGATTCATAAATATTTATGATCTCAAAAATAAGATAGTGATAATTTTTATTTCAGAGGCAGACAGTAAATTATGACAAGATGGTCATCAAATTATCTAATCCTCAAGATGGCCAGTCAGTGGCACTTCATCTCCCTCTTTTTATTGGAGACACAGGATATACTACATCTGATGGATCAATAACAGTGTCTAATACGTCACTCTCCAACAGCAGGCCAATAGTTTGGCCAGTCATCAATGGGGCATTCAAAGTTTTGGTGAAATTGAAAGTTGGAGAAAATGTGATACAATTCATTCACGAGGCTCAGGTTTTAGTAGTGACAGTCATAAGGTACCTCCCTGAGTTAGATTATTTTGTCCGTCCTGTGTATATTATTTGCTGTGATCATGATGGAACATTTCAAGGCCCAGAAGATGAGGACTGTTCAGTGCAGAGTGCCTTGGACCGCATCAAACTGGCTTCTATGCTTCTCCAAACATTCACTGCAGAAAAAATGAACGACCATGGGTTTGGTCATAAAACTTTCCTGCTGGAGACAGATCAGGATAGTGAACCTTTGTGCCATATCTTCAGAAGTCAGTTAACTTTGGAAAGAGCTCATTCAATGTCAGGACCGGAACTCTGGACACATTTTGCAAATGAATTGATGACTTCAAGTTTTCCAAATAAGAATAATTGTAAATGGTTCAGTTTCATGTCTTTCACTAGATTTCATCTCCCAGAAAATACAGAATCTCCAAGATCTCACTCTGATGTTCTTAAGTACACAAAAGGACACACTGCTTTAGGTAATGCCTTTTTGTAATGAGAATGATATATTTGAAGATAATAAAATGATGTGAGGTCATCCCTCCCCCTCTCCCAGGCTGCTTTAGGTAATGCCATTTGAATTATCACACACATGTATATAGTTTAAGATTTGATAAAGACCATTTTATGAGGGGAAGTCACCCCCTTCCTCCTCTGGCCCAAAGTCATGGAATAGACACAGAACAGTCTGAACTTTAAAGTTTTACTGAAATAACTAATATGATTCTCATTTCACTCATCAGTAAAAAGAGAAGGGGATGGATTTGGGGAGAGAGAGAGAGAGAGAGTTATTAAATACATGGTACATTGTATTGTAAATGTTAACTTTGATATCTATGACAGTATCTGCACATTGATTTTAGGTGGTGGCGGTTTGGCTTTGTTTGGAACAGGAAATTTACATACATGGGCTAAAGATGTTGAAGAGATTTATTCAAGATTTACAGATAATCGTAAAATTGACAGAACAAAATTCATGGATGACAGCGCTTACAGGTAGGTATTGGTTGCCTTTTAGGTTAACAGGGCTGAAGGATCACTTGGTTTATGTATGATTTTAAAGTTTTTTAATACTATTAAATCATGACCCCAAATGACTTAAAATTTAAGGTAAATATTGATGGAATAAAAATTCTTGTACATTCCTTGACATTGTTACAGAGAAAATAAGTACCAGGGGCACTGATAATGATCAGCAAGGATTCCTCCTACAAAAATTGAAATTCATGGCCTTCGGTGTGGGTGATGGTGATTCTTTTGGGATAGAACGAGGAGATAGCGAAATGCATAAATTCTTTAAACTACTGTGCATTTAGCAGGTTAACTGAATGCATACTTTTGACCATGGCAGCCTAACCCAAATTTCTCAAATTCATAACATCATCATAGGAATTTAGGTTCTGAGATGGGTTATTTTAGGTCATATAACAGTAATTCATGAATTTTGAAACTGAAAAGGCTTTAAACAAAATTTTGAGATCAAATGGTCCCTAAATGTGGGCTTGATTCTGGTGATTGATATACAGTAAAACACAGTGACAGAGATTGTCCCCTTTCAGTGCTAGCAGTTCATTCCCCTTATCTAAAACCTTTTATAGATAAAAAGATATCAAAATCATAATTTTAACTTATTAAGATTTTTTTTCAACCGGCCTGCATGAGATTTCACACTAGTTAAGCATGTTTTACTGTATAAACTGGTTCTTTAAAAGTTATATGTACCTGATGCAGTTATATGTGATGAGGAGGGATTTTCTGTCATAATTGTGAAATTTAATACATGTACCATTCTGACTCCGGAAATAAAATTGGGACACGTTTTTCTGAGATATGGTGGTTATTTTGTTCATGTGATGATAACATTTGGTTTCTTTGATTTTTTCCTGATGTTCTTGCTTGGTCATCTACTGATTGCAAATGACCCTATATTGTTAAAATTAAATTATAAATTCACCAACTACTTGTAATAAAATCATCTTTTTCTTTAGGGAATATTATTGGGCTAACTATGCAACAGGACTAGGGGCGGCATTACACGAGTTGGGACATACATTTGACCTGGCTCACACCCCTAGCGGAATCATGGCGCGAGGTTTTGATGACATCAATAGATTTTTTACTGTTCAGAGACACTTGTCTGAACATGAAAATAAACAGTTTTCAGGTGTGTGTGAGGAAAACAACCTCAATGGATTGAGCCAAAATGAAGCACACATCTTTATAGGAAATCTTAAAACCTATTTTAACCCAGGTGAAAAAGTAAGTGACTAGGTCTGTAGACATACATCATTGTTGTGTATTAGACTAACAAAATTGTGTTGGTTTTCAAAAAAAATTAATAATGGTATTCAAGCTGATATTACAATGATTTTTTGATGATAGTTATGTACCACCAGATTTTGTTTTATAGCTGGATGATACTGCACAACCATTGATTATAAACTTGGAATCAAAATTTAAACCAATAGTGCCCTTCAGTTTGAAATACAGCGTGCGGAATTACAATGGCACCTGGCAACACCAAATAATTACTGACCAAATAAAATCTGAGGTAGATAATGATATGCATCCTGTAAATATTGGTGGAATACTTGAAACACAGTGTCGAAAAGGTAAACATTATTTTCTTTATGCTAAATATTTTCAAAGTTACACATATTAGAGTTTCCTCTTATGTTCTAAACTTTTTCCATTTGAAGTTCAGAGGACTTAGCACATGTATAACAGTTAAAAAGAAAAATTGAAGTTATGTATAACAGTTAAAAAGAACAATAGAAGTCGTCATTGATTATGGTTTTAATTTGGGCCACCTTTTTTTTTTATATTGACCAACAATGTAAACTGCATTTGTAATTTTAGTACTTATTACTTTCAGAAGTTAACCAAACTGACATTCTTTTTTAAAATCGTGATTATTTGTTTTATTTTCAGATAAGTGCAGTTCCTGTTCTTTGACATCTTTACATGTATCTAATACACACTCCAATAAAACAAGTTTTCAACAAGGATTACTATTCCAGCAGAAATTACTCTCAGATGGCGGCGCCCACTGGTATAGGTCCTCTGCCGTTCTCCTATTTCATCACAAGTAAAATCTACTCTCTGCATTGACGGACTTGTAAATCAGATGATTTTTGGGAGTTGATTTTAATCAACTCTCCTATGCACTTACTCGAGCAAACCGAAAGTGAAACAGTGTTTGGACCTAAGCACAAATCAATACCGCTGACAACACCTAGTTCTTCAAAACAATCGATAAATTCGATGCAATGTATTCTGAAACATTGTTTTTCAGGAAAACTTATTTAAACCTTGCAAGATTTTAAATGGCACAAACAGTTTAGATATTTTTTGAAGTCGTATGTATTCCTCCGCTAGAGTTCAATGTAGTCTCGTTCAACCAGACGCTCTGCTTGTCAGAGATAAACAGAGACAGTCGAGCATTTGGACGAACAAGACTAGAGTTCATGCCTGGGTCCATACCATTTTTCAGAAATATTTCGATTACTGACACTACTTGCCATGCAAAAAAACATTCCGTTGATTTTAAAATAAATGATAATCGATAAAATCAACTCCCGTCAGTACTTTAGTATTTTGATTAATTTGAGAATAATGATTATTGTCATCTGTATTGGTTGAAAAAGTAACAATTTATAATTCTTAAAACAGCATATTCTTTAATTTAAGTTTATAAAGCATTTGTGTTTTCTCTGAACCTTTTATTCTCTAATTCAACTGAGTTCATTTGACTGATGTTTTCCTTGCATACAATGGAAACCCTTTCACAATATTATAAATGATATTGTATATTTTTAACACACTGTGCCTATATCTAGGTGGTTCAACAAACAGAAACCAGTAAACCAGAGAAAAGGGCCAGAAATAAGAGGGTAAGCTAAAAATTCATTATAATGTGTACATTGTAGCTGTACAACAGAAAATGTTGCATGTTCAACTCTATATATAGTTTATAAGAACATAAAGTTTAGAAGTATAGGTGTGTACATATTCACAGTAAGTATATACATTACATGTACCTGTAATATTTCTTTTAAGCTGAAGCTGATGTTCCTTGGTTTTTGATTTGATTTTGCAGGAACAGTGTGACATCCAGCAATGGACTCTGTTTGATTGAGATGAGATCTGAACCAAAGGGTGAAGTGTTTCAATTTTGGGAATTTGAACACAACAATTACCCAAGAAGCTTTTATCTAAGGACAGGAAATATTCCTGAAGGGGCCACGCATATAACTATTTTTGCCAAAGACGAACATGGGCTTACTTCTGAAAAGAAACTAAGCATTCAAAATGTTTCAATAATCTAGAAAATATTTGTCTAGCGCTTTCAAAATAAGAGCGCAGCATTGTAAGAATACTACAGTTTAAGCTACTTATCATACATTTATGTCCATTCAAATTCTAAGATACGTACATGATTATATTGTCTTTTTTTTTTCTTTTTTTTTTTTTTTTAATTTTTTTATTTTTGTTTACACATAAATCCACATACACACATATTTCAGACATATTTCACACATTTCAAGATTCTACATATTGTAATAACTTATTAATCTAAAGAAAACATATTAGCTGTGTAGTGTAAAAACGTGTTTTTTTGAAGAAAAAAAAAAAATAAATAGATGATAGCAGTAAATGAAAAGAGAAAAAGGGAGAGATACAGAAGAAGATACAAAAATACAAAAGAAAAAAAGGGGGGGGGGGGGGGTACATTATCGATATATTTGTTCAAGTCAATATAATTTTAAAAAAAGAAAGAATAGTTTAAGCAATCACAGATGTCATAAAACTTGTTATAATTTCTCACAAATTGTTTGCCAGTGGTTTTCATAATCTGAGTATCTACAGTTTTTCAATAGCATATATTTTTCAAGCAGAATCCTGTTTTTTATTATTTGTTTTACTAATTCAAATCTTAGATGAGGGTTTTTGTTATATTTGGTAGCAAAAATATACCATTTAATAACCATCAATATTAAATTATACATTTTATAGATGCTTTGTTTTAGAAATTTACCAAATAAAACAGATTTCCTATCAAAAACTATGGAAATATTAAATTGATTTAAAAACCATTCTTCAATATTACACCATAGTTCTTTTACATAGAAACATTCATAAAACAGATGATCAATTGTTTCAATATTTGTTTTACAGAAGCTACATAAGGGAGAATCAATTAATTTCAACTTGTGCAGATAATAATTTGTAGGTATAATTCTATGTAAAATTTGATATTGAAGCCAGTTGAGTTTACTTTCTTGGACCGCTTTAAAACAGAGACAGTAGATTCTATTGCATTCTAAATCGGTGAAATTTTCTCCAAAATCTCTCCATCTAATTGATGATGTTATCGGTTCTTTTTTATTTTCAATTAAAATGTTATACATTTCCTTACATCCTTTTGTATTCCTATAAAAAAGATAAATAGAGTTTGGAATTTTAGGTCCATGTTCTTTGCTCATATCTGTATTATCTATGTGTTTTTTTACAGCTTTTTTTAGACCTGCATATTCAATAAAATTTGTATTCACTTTCATGTTATTTAGTATTTCTAAGCTAAGAAAATTCCCATTACAGTCAAACAGATCACTAGTTAGTGTAAACCCTACTCTAAAATATTTTTTTAAAAATACTGAGGAATTTCCTATCAGAATGTTTGGGTTGTCCCATAAAAGTTCATTATTAAATTGTTTTTCAGTTTGTTTACTTGTTAATTTTATTACTTTTGCCCAGCTAAGTAACACTTCTTTCCAAAATAGATTTGGTATTTTTATATTGTCTTAATATGTCCACTCACTTACTGCACATTGCACATTTGTATATAATTTTATATGTATTATAATTTGTATTCCGATGAGTTGTAAAGCTCAAGGATAATAAATTGAATTGAATTGATAAACAAGTTTAATTTCGAGGAGGCTTGATGGTCCACAAATTAAGTATCAGAACTACCTAAAATCTTAAGTTTCCTATTTGTATATTAAGCTTTTGCCAAAGGCACAATCTCCATATATTGTTAAAAGCAGCTGTAAAATCTATAAATGTACAGTACATTTATTTACAGTGAATTTTAAATCCGGAGAGTAAATCGGTAGAATGAGTCGATCTAAAAACCACCTTGATTTTAGTTCAGCATATAGATGTAGATCTAAATAATTTACCCATGCAACTTGATAAAGTAATAGATCTATGATTTTTCTACAACATTGATATTTTTATAAACTGGCAACCTACATTTCAAGCTTGAGTAAAAATTCTGATTCAAATTAAATTATCATATAAAAAATGTTTGGAATCAACTGTCTAATAGTTATTGCTTCAATGGATTGCAATCCAAATTAAAGCAATATGAGCTTCAATTTTCATGCTGAATTTTTTTTTACGAAAATGTTATTTTCTACTAAAATTACAAAACTATCATGGTTTTTTAATTTCTGTTAGCCTTTTTTTTGTGTGGGAAAAGCCGTTAAGGTTGAATATCCCTCTGATAAGAGAGATAACTTCTGTAGAAAATAATCTCAATTTGTTTCCTTTAACTTACAATTATAAGGCATGTAGCAATAAAGGAAGCAGTGCTTGGTCCCAATTTATGTTGGAGGACGACATTTATTTGATATTCAATTATAAAAAAGGAAATTTGAACGAAACGAACTAAACCCAAACTTTTGGGAAGTGAAAAAAAGTAAAAGAAAACTTTTACAAAAAAATTTAAGAACCGAATCATTTTTATCAAAATTCTAATTAGGTAATGTCTACATGTATACCCCTAGCCCTCTCCTAATGGATTATTTTTTTTTTAAATATTAATAATTTTAAGTTCAGTACATAAACAATACGTGTTTGATGTTTTGGGCCAGAGAATTTTGGATGAAATTTTGCTCTCTCTCTCTCTCTCTCTCTCTCTCTCTCTCTCTCTCTCTCTCTCTCTCTCTCTGGCTGGTTCACAAAGGTGAATGAATTATAATTGGGAAAAACGTGACCAAGACAATTGCAAACTCTTAATTAAAGACTTAATTATCATCGTTTGAAACTTATACCATTTCAAATGTTTAAAATTGAATATGGGTTTTCTTATCTGAGAGAGCAGATATGGGACAATAAAATTAAAAAATAATAATATTACATTTTATTCAAGACAATATATCCCTATATTGAGATCATACCAATTACTGCAAGATCATTCATTTGATCCCCTTATTGTGTTAAATAACAAAATGCTCTCACGACTGGTTTACATTTTTAGCATTTCTAAAACATATGGATCCATTCACATGAACTATTATCTTATCCAAATTTAAAAACAGAAAACCTTCCTGATTAATTAGAAACTGTGGCAATTTATCATGTACTGTATGTAAAACATGTATGTAAAACCTTCAATAGTCTATGATAAAGAAAGATAACTCTTGCTAATTGAAGCAATTTTTGTTACAAACCCTTGCAACAAAGTGTTATTCTGAACTAAAAAACACCGCTTCATTATGTTTTCTACTATGAATTGGCAATGTATATAACTGTATATTATTTTCATATACATTTAATGTTTTTAATTTTATGCTGCGATGGTAAAATTTTGCTTTTTCTATTGACTATGTCTAGTTTTCTTCATATCATGATTCGACACATTATCAATTTTTGAAAAATCTAGTAGCGCTTCATCACTTCAACTTTGTTTCATTTGAATCTATTGATATTGACTTTCGTGAAAATCAATATGATTTTTTTTTTAAAAAGATATGGTAAAATTAATAGCAGAGGGATATTACACCTTAAGAAGCCTTAATCGAAGCAAAATTGAATTATTGTCGTCCTGTACAAAAATTGAATCGCTATATATTCCTTATAAGATAAATCTTTCTTCTGACAAAAATGAATGAATTTTTCAAATCTTATTTATCATAAAAGTTTAAGTTACATACATACTTAGAATACTAGCAGGTTTTTGCAGCAAAATAAAATTCTAGAAAATAAAGCTCATATTGCTTTAACATATTTAATATGTTTTACGGTGCGACCGCCGGTTGGGGCGAGCACAGCATGTTATCAAACAATGAATTATGATAAATCAATAAAGATTAAATTAACAACGTAAATGAATTTGATAGCAAAATAAAATAAAACATACCTATTTTTCAGTAAATTTTCAATATTTCATAGTTTATAAGATTTGTTATAATTTATTTATTTATATGTAGAACAGTAGTTTAATCTCAGATACAATGTTGTTGAATAATAAAGATTTTAATATATAAATATTCATTGCACTGTAATTCCTCTTTTAAAGTGATAGTAACGTCAGTTCATTCCCCCTTTTTTGCAGTAGACATTTCTTCTTTAACTTACATATAAAACTCGACTCATCATAGAGGCCCCCCCCCCCCCCCCCCCCCGCTTAAAAAAATATTTCATTTTTGTCAATTTACACATAGAAAATCGACTTACTATGGATTTGCCCCTCCACTTTAAAAAAAAATTAATGTTTAATTTTTTTTAATTTACGCTTAAAAATATTAAGATTTTTTGGATGAGGCTGCCATCCATTGAATTCATTGCTTAGAATTCAATTTTTTTATTCTTCATTGTAAATAAAAACGGTCATTTGACCTTTAAAATGACGTAAAATTGTACAAAATTCAAACGTAACGTCAGACGCATTGATACGTTTTTGACGTTAGTCTTACTATGACGTTTGCAACATTTTTATACGATATAAAATAAGTTTTTAGCCAATCAAAAAGCGCGTTACAACCAGAATTAAATTATATTGACTTGCTGATTCTCGTGAGAGTGTGAAGTGATAAAAATTGCCATGATTACAGGGAACTACTGGGACGATAGAAACAATGCATTACTGGTCCGATTTACTGACGCCAAAAAAATCAGTTTAACGAATGTGCAACTAGTCCGAATTTTCTGATCACACACGCCTTGCCGGTAGAGCTCGCTTCGCTCCGGCGCTGCGCGCCGGCGAGCTGCGCTCGCTATCATTTTCAAGGATATCGAGAAAACATGTCATTTTATTGCAAACATCACTCTTTAAGCGATAAAAAAGATTCCATAATTTTAGGGGGGTATTATATAGTTTCCGCAGTGGGAACCTCAAATTTGGTTTGCAATCAAATCTCCAGGATTATGAATCATCTGTAATATATCAAACTTTTATCAAGACTGTGCATAGTAAAATAATCGAAATCGAACATGCGAGTGTATACAATATTGCCCCTTAACTTAAATATATGCATGAGTAGTCGCATATGGAAAAGACTCGAGCTCAGGCACGAAGCATTGGGATGGGGGGGGGGGGCAGGGGGGCCTGCCCCCCCCTTACTTTTTGGCGCAGCAATGATTTTTCTATAGTTGACAAATGAAAAAAAAAATTAACATGGAGTTGCCCCCCCCCCCGACTTTTTATGGGACCGTGTTGAAAATTGAATTGGAAACAAGGGATAAAGCAGTGAAATTGAAGATATGGGTATACCTGCCACCCCCCCCCCCCCTTTTTTTTGCGCTTGTCAATATTTTTTGGTTGAGCCCCCCCCCCCCCCCCCCAGTTTCAAAAACGATGCCACGTGCCAGAGCTGTGGGGATGCTGCAGGCAGACTCATCAACTAATGATGTAGCTAGGAACGTTTACAGAAACCCGTAGCACCGTGTGAACGTTATTGCGAGGTACAGCGAGACCTATTCTGTCACTGACAGCCTTGGATCATGACGTCCAAAGACAACAATTCTACAACATGGCGGGTTCGTTCTGGCACTGGAGGTTGCTCGACGCGCCTAAATATTAATTGATGAATCGTTAATGCATCTTTTCAGAAATAAGAGACTACTTTTTATTTTATATAATTTTTGCTGTTGTTTCATTTTTCAGAGAAACTTGAAACATTGCTTTGGTTGCGAACATGATAATTTAGAGCTTAAATTTTGGTCACCATTGATATGGTTAATATAATTTTCTTTAAATACAAGTCAAATATAGACTGGTCATATTTCTATTTTATTAATTAAAGATATTTTAAATCTACGGATAAATAAATTCAGTCGATCAATCTTTATTCTATGGAGTGGCTCTGTGATCAACGCGGAAGACAATGGTGTAGGATGGCCGTCTAAATCAGGTTATCGCCGCCTGCACCAAAAAGTAAAATAACATCCCCCAGGATATCAGCAAGCTACTTCCTTTATAAACACTATATGATAGAGGACATACGCAATGCTGACGTGACATTTCACTTCGTGTGACTTTGTAAATTTATAGTGTACGTGTTTGAAATGCTGTTTGTAAACAAAAGTTTGCGTTTGTTAAGAAAAAAAAAGTCAGAGAGACTACTTCATAACGTTATAATTTGGGGTTTTTTTTTTTGGTAACTTTTTACAGGTATTTTATTTGAATGAAACGCGCGTAAACGATTCTAATTTTTTATTATTACATCCATATATCATTATAATGTATATATTCACGCAAAAATTGAGTAATATATACTTCTAATGATGGATAATTTTCAAGTTATAATTATTCATCCCATCTGATTCATTTATCAATTGTAAGCTGTTATTTATTCGAAGATAATCAGTTTTATAAGAAAAGCAATTCAACTGTTCAAGTCGCTGTGTGGTTAGAACAGACCATATAAACGGGTGATACATCAGAAATCAAAAAGTATTTTCATTTCATTCAGAGAAAATGAATGGAAATGTTTGCTAGGTGTTATCTCGAAATTTATGAATGTTGATTAAGTATTATATAATAAATCAAATGTATACAAGTAATACCCCAAAAATACAACCCCCCCCCCCCCCAAAAAAAAAAACCCCCCAATGGGCACTCATACAGGATCTGCATTTGAATTAATGATATTTAAGGTTTATATTTATAGCCTGACCATTGTAAAGTGAAGGATGGGGGAGGGAGTATACAGTGTCGGTTCAAGTTATAAAATCTACACGCATATTTTAAAAAAAATTGTTGAAACTAAATTCTTGAGCCGGTTAAGATTAGGGTTACTTGTCTATCTTTAACTTGAAATAAATATTTGTGTTTATTTGTTTATTAATGATTTATTCTCTGACATCATATGGATTGTTTTTTATGAACTTTGAATCAACGAAAACATTTTAATAATTTGATATCTTGCGTCAAACTCCCATATCAAAGAAAAGGAAATACATCGATATCTCCAAAAAAATGGGATTTAGTCGGGGAAACACTACAATAGATTATTAATCATATAAATACTTGAGGTTCCAATACAATGTATACTGTACAGTAATAACGTGCATCATGGATTGATGTACAACTCAATGTGTCAAGCGAAAACACGTAATATCTCTGTGTACCGTCCTTCAGCGTTCCTGTTCCGCATTTTAGCAACTTCCACTCCCATACAGGTGATCGGGTTCGAGATACACGAAAACTAAGGGAAGAGTGCAGTGAGGAGAATTTTTTATTTTTATGTCTGACAGTGACAATTTTATCGTTATCATATCATAATGTTATGAATTTGTGTTTGGAAAGTAAAGATTGAAGGTAATGTCATTTATGCATATTGAAATTTGATAAAATACCTTTATATTTAATTACGTGTCTGTTTGTAGATCCATTTACTAACACTGTCGGTTAACTTGTAACGTTACACAAACTTTTTGATGAAAGATTTTGTTTATCGCAAGGTTATAATTGTTCAGGTGAATTATTTCATGGTTATATTGTCAGCTACTAGCGATTTAATCCAATCACAATTATACATTAATATGATTGATGTGTTATAATTGAATGAACTCGACAGTCGCTTGTTATCACACATGTCTCTAGAATGACTCACCCGATTACGATTTCTTACTTCGTTTGTAAGATCTTAGGTTCCATGGTCTAGCGTATTTGTCATGTAATAGGAAGTTATTAATCAAAACTTGAGGCATCAGTTACCTCTTCCTTTCATAACGAGATTTGGTGCAGAGTCCATTGCTATAACCTAAACGATTAGAATTCGAAATGGTTAGAAGGTAAAGTATATTAATTTTCAAAATATTGATACATTGTATTTTATAATCTTAAAACTTTAGACCCGGTTTTCTCAGTCACCGAATTGGTCAGGATAATTGTACCAAATACTGAACTGTATTTTTAGGGGCTTTTAGAGAAAACAAATTTTGTTTTGCAAGTATGGAAATATTTTTGATTTATTGACCTAAAAATGTTTTTATCTTCAAAGATGTTTATGCATCACAGTTTCCTTAATTATTTGATAGCCTGTTCATAATTTCCTTGGGGTCCATATGATATTCAATCACTAGTATGCTAAAATCTTAAGTTTCTTTTACTTTGAAACGCCCCTTCCATCTTGTTAGATTAAAGATCATTGCTAAAAATAAATATCTGCAGTCTGTAACAGAGATTTTACAGTGTTAATGACATGGAAGAAACTGGGTGATTTTGTTCAAAGTTTTTGAGAGGTTTTCTGAGAACTTCTGATAGAAAAAAAATTCAAATTTTCTGATTGCATTGAATATCTTCATTTTAATCCATTTTAATGTTCAGGTGTATGTATTTTCATTAATAATCCTTTAAAAGTGTTGGAAATGGTAACCTAAGACAGAAGAAAATATAAATGAATAGTTTTGTTTTTTGCTACAATTGTTTAAATTATAAGACGCATTATCAATTTATCATCAATTTCTTCATTTTTTTTCCTCCTTATATTCTAAATTGATTTCTAGGTTGTTTAAATTTATTAGGGTTTTTTACAATCAACCTGAAAATTTTTATTTTAAACTATGAGAAATTTTAGTTGTTGAATTTTAAAAACTTTTGTAAACCCTCAAACCTGGTAATTAATTCTTTGTACTACTGTGAGGGTCATCTTAGTTAGGTGAATTTATGCAGTCAAGACAAAGGGTTTGAGAAATGGAATCTACCTGCTCAATTCATTGGACAAATATATGTAATGTTATTTTTTTAACAATAGGATAATGCAGAATACATTCAGTAAGACAAAAAATGAATACATGTACACATGTTTATACTTTTACTTGCTGGAAAAAAAAATGGGTCAGCAAGTAGGACATCTAAAGAAATAGTGTAATATTTAAAATTTTATTATCTCACATACCAAAAATCAAAAGATATTTTGTAAGTCTATTAACCAATTTGAAAAGGAACTAGGGCAAAACCTTTGAAATTAAGCTATATGAAAATAACTGACCAAGATTAAACGGTAATTTTAATTGAGTATACATATATACAGTTTCATTATACTCGGTCATAGATGGTGATTGTACCTGAAATGAGCCATGTTACCCATGAGCCTCTTTGTTGAGTCTTAATATGTTAATTTGCCTTATTTTTGAATGATTATACATGTATTCGTTTGTTCACAGAGCACAGTTACCAGAAATGTCGGATGACTCGGATGATGGATCACTCAGCAAACCAAAATCAACAAAAGGTTTGAAAGAATTGGCCTCCACCAAGAAACATGAACAACTTAGATCAATGGAAAAGTCCCATTCTGAATCCAGTTTTGTAAAATTTAATTCTAGTGCCGTTACAGGAAGTAGAACATTTTCGAGCCAAAAAGTTGAAAGAAAAGGACAGCCACCTCAAATTTCAGAGAGTTCAAAGGTTTATTTTGATCTCTCTAGCTTGGATCAAGAAGAATCTAAATCCAGTGGATTTTCAAGAACAAGGAAAAGAAATTCAATAGACCTTTTAGAGACACTCTCTCAAGATGCAGACTCGACAATCTGTGAATCTTCGTCTAGAGAATCTGTATTATCTGCATCTGAGAACTGGTATTCCTCGGATGAGCTAGAAAGTAATGGAGTCGGTGAAGATACCATTGAACCAGAGGTTACACAAGTACAGTACTGTGACAAATACCCCTTGAGCCTTCCAACTGTGACAGATTCTGATACGAATCGACAAAACCAAACGAATGTGAAAATCAGTTACCAGAAATTGTCTCAAGAACTAGAAAGTCACATTAAACCTTTGAAAGCTGCGAAACCTAGACATGAAGTTAGGCATCTGGACAAGATAAAAAATGTCTTGATAGAGGCATGGCAGGTGCCAATGTATGGAAGAGACATTGCCTATCGTTTGTGTGATGTTTTGAGAAGTGAGGGTATGCTGGATATGGTCATTAACAATTGCAGTTCAAGTAAAAAAGACATTCTGAAGGCGTCAGCAGCTGTTTTAGAACAGTGTCTTTCTTGGGAAAATAGAAACCATGTAGCCAAAACTGGACTTGAAACTGTGGTTTCCATGACAAAAAGAGAAATTTCAAATCATGAGATGTCCTACATTATTACTGGTATTTTAGAGGGTTTGTTCAAAATCTCTGAGGAAGCATCAACAAAAATTATCAACTATGGAGGACTCGATGTCATTTTACACTGGTCAAGGTCAAGTGATATTCGAAATCTTCGACACTGTGCCAAGGCCCTTGCCAATCTTTCGTTGTTTGGAGGTGCAGAAAACCAAGAGGAAATGGCAAAAAGAAATGTTCCAGAGTGGCTCTTTCCCCTTGCCTTTATGGAAGATGATACAATAAGATACTATGCATGTCTGGCCATTGTTGTTCTACTGGCAAATAAAGAACTGGAGGCTGCTGTGATCAAGTCAGGAACTTTAGAACTGGTTATGCCATTCATAAACTCAACAAAGCCATCTTCGTTTGCAAAATGTGACTTGTCTCAACAACAAGGAAAGGATCATATGTGGTTAGAAAGAATGGTGCCCCTTCTACAGAGCAGGAGGGAGGAAGCTCAAAGTTTGGCTGCTTTTCATTTTGCTATGGAAGCAGGAATCAAAGAAGAGCAGGGAAAACTTGATGCAAGTTTCAATTAAATTCTCTACATTATTTGAAATGAAGTTTCAGTTATATTTTACCTAGATATATTCTTTGAATAATTATGTGATACTTGTAGGAAGCAATATAAGGAATTGTTTTATTTTAATCTGTTACAGCTCTTTTATGAAATTGGTGCAATAGAACCTCTGAAGAAAGTTGCCAGCAGTCCCAATGCCACCGCCTCTAAACTGGCTGCCCAGGCTCTGAAGGTGATAGGGGAGAGCATCCCTCACAAACTGACCACACAGGTGCCTGTCTGGAGTGTGGTGGATGTAGCCCACTGGGTCGCTCAGGTCTGTAACCAAGTTTTGTCAGTGAGTTTTTATGAAGTGGCAACTGCAAAAATAAACAGAGTTTATTGAATCAAAAACTTCAGCTTTTCCACACGTAGCATGAGCTTTTTGTCCATGGTAGTTGGTGTTTTTGTCTAGATAACTCACGAGCTGTAAGCATCATCAATTAATCCTCTCTAAGTACCACCATTTTACAAGGGTGACAGACTTTTACTCAAAATTGTATTATTCATAATGTTGAAGTGCTCAAGTTTTATTGTAAATTTAATTCCAAGGAGATGTTACAGTCAACACCATTTCTATTAATTTGTAGGTGGGGTTCAAAGATTATGTCCACAATTTCATGAGCTGCCAAGTGGATGGTGATATTTTGTTGCTTCTCACAGAACAGGAGTTGGAGAGTAGTATCAAAATAGACTGCAAGATAGCCAGGAAGAGGTGAGGAGAGCTAGATTTGTTATGTACCAAGATCAAAGAAGTGTATAAAATCATGTGTCATTATATAAGAATGCTAATCATTTTGCCCTTGTGTAAAAATCACACATCATAGCTGTAAATTTGTTGAATCCGTATTTTTGGTATAGAGTGATTTTCCGGCGGTTTACATAAGGATTTTGGCAAGATGTTATTAAAAAAAAATCAAAGTAATAGTAAATTTGCAATATCCTTCCTGCTAATGTTATGCTTGAGTTTTGCAGTACAATAAATAAAAAGTGCATTTTAGCTAGAGGCTCCTCAACAGCAACATTGTAACAGTAAATGGACTAGAAATAAGTTCGGCTTTGTTGTTCGTGTGAACTGTGTGGCCAATTTTCAGGTTGTTCCTGATGTTTGGATGTGAAAATGTAGGAGACTTCTTCATTCTTTCAGGTTTTTACGTGAACTGAAATCACTGAAAATAACAGCTGACTATTCTTCTTGCGATCCATCACAAATGGATGCATGGTTGATGAAGATTCTCCCTGATCTCTCACAGTACACCTATGAAATGCTGAAGGCAGGCATGAATAAGGAGGTACTGGCCTCCACCAATAATGAGGAGCTGGACCATGTCTGTGGAATCAAAAATGGCATCCATCGTCGCCTCATCTTAGAGCATGTAGAAGGTAAAATACAAAATCATTATCTGCTGCAAAGTCTTGTGTACATTATGCACTTATATGCATATTGAACACCCCTTAACCATGGATGAAATATGCTGATAAAGTGCTTTTCTGATAAAGATAGAAACTTTTTATTTGAATTTAGAGTGCCTTGTAGGCTTTATTTTTTGGGTTTGTGTATTTACAAATGCACAAATCATCCAAAGCAACAACAAAATTAATATCCTATTTGATGATTAGCCCGATTAATGGATACTGTAATTGTTTTGTTCATGAGTTGTCTTTTAACAAATGATTAGTCAATTCAAATAATGTTTAGGCCTTCTAAACAGAAACACAAGAGGTAAAAAACTTTTTCACTTCAATCATGATCATTGATTCAACTCCTCTTTCATCTAGTGATTCTAAACTTACAAAACCCTGTATTGATGTGTGAAAGCTTGTATGGTAATTTTTTCAAGCTTTTAATGATACATGTAATTACTTGATCTTTAAAAAATGTTCCATCCTTTTAATTCACTACCTTTTTGCTGTGACATTATCTTTACACAATTCATCAAACTGGTGACCATCAATCGTAGTTCTATCTAATGCATATTTCTGAGCAACATTCGGCATTATCCTCTATCATTTTTTTTTTCATTTTGAATTTGTGAAATCTAATTCTGTGGATATTTTTCACTTGAAAAATGTTTCAATAGGCAAATTGTTTAGAATTCTCTGTTTACATTTTGTCTTCTTTATTTCTAGATTTATACACAGCGATACCATTGCCTAAATATGGCAGCATAGGCAGTCTTACTAGACAAAAGAGCATAGATCCTACAGGGTTTGCATCATATCCAAAAGCAGTTGACGTTTTCATCAGCTACAGAAGATCTAATGGATCGCAGTTAGCCAGGTAAGATAAGTATAATATATTCTAAAAGGTTGCCTTGCAGGAATGGAACTTTTATCAGGGTCAAAAAGATGTCTTCTCAACAGGAATATCACTTCTAAGATTTACCGAAAGAATTTTTTACTCTTGCAGAATACATGTATGTAGGTATCATCCTGTCCTTCTCTATGTCTATCCATTTATTGGGGATGTTTAAATTTTTTTTTCTTTAAAATTCAGTTTGCTGAAGGTTCATCTTCAACTCCGAGGCTTCTCTGTGTTTCTGGATATTGATCGACTTCGAGCTGGCAAATTTGACGAAAACCTGTTGATGAATATACGTTTAGCAAAGCACTTCCTGTTAGTGTTGACACCATGTGCATTAGACAGGTGTATGGGGGATGACGAACAGCAGGACTGGATTCATAAGGTAGGTGTGAGGCTATGATATGGAGTTTGATGGATATCATTGAGTATTATATATTGAGCTCACACCTGACATACTTTAGCTGATTTTTTTATGAAATTTTTACAGTTAGTTTCTATTTTGAAAAGAACTGATTACAACATTTTGTGATTTGCATCTTTTTGTGTGAAGCAGAATAAATTCATGACCCCAGCCCCAGGGGAGAAATACAAGCTTTTTTGTGAAAAATTGAAGTAATCTTAAAATCCTTTTCTCTACTTCTGAGTATTTTGCATACAAAAATGCATGGTTATTATGAGCAATAGGACCTCAACCAAAATTGTTGAATTCACATTTAGGTCGTCTGGGTTCTGGATTTATGGCAGGGCTTGAAATTTGACCAAACCATTTTCAAGATTTTGCCTGGACAAAAGTCAAAAGAATTAAAGGGAGAATAAAGAAAATGAAATGAAATAAAAATCTTCATTTTGAAAAAAGAAAGACATTGATATAAAAAAAACCATTTGGTGAAGTTTATAATTGTCTTTGTCATGGTTCAGATAAAATAATTGGGACATCAATCTTTATAAAAATATTTCTTTTTCGTATAATTTCAGGAAATTGTGACAGCCCTTGAGAGTGACTGTAACATCATCCCCGTGCTGGACAACTTTGACTGGCCTCTGCCAGAAGTGTTGCCCTCAGATATGCAGCAAGTGGTGTACTTCAATGGAGTCAGGTTGGTGCTCTCTTTGTTGATTTTGCTCCCCTTGCTTTTGCACACTTTATTTACGCATTTGGGCGGAGGTGGCTAGAATAGCTGAATTAATATTCTAAAAGCATCCCAAAGTATTTATCAAATATTTTGTGTTATTTGATACTTAATGAAAGCCGTACTATGGATTTCAGTACCTGTCAAATGTATATGATATACCGGTAAACTTAAGTGAATACTCAGTTCTTTATGGTAATTTCTTTAGTCCTCAGCATCAAAATATTGTTCTCATCCTAAACAAGTCATTTGTGCTTCATATGTTAAATACAACTACGAGAATTTTATATGGTATTTAGGCAAAGTTAAGGCTAATGACACATTTAGTCCCAGAAATACCACTAAGCCAAATTTTTTGTTGAATATTGATTTGCAAAAATAAACACTGGGAGATTAATTCAAAATTTCAATATACATTGTACCAGTAAAATTCAAGTCGTAAATACCAATGTACATGCAAACAAGTAATATCTAGATGTTTTATAAGAGGAGTCAAACTTTGTTGAGGACTGTAGGTCATTAAAGTAATTTTCAAGTTAGTTTTGTAGCGTAGTTCACGGTAGATGACTGTTCTTTGAAATTTTAAAAAAAAAAAAAAAGAAGAGAAAAAAAAGGGCTTATGGTGATTGTAATGCAATTAAATTATATTTGTTTAAAATCCATGATGGTTTAAATTAACTGTGTGAAAACCTTTACTCTACTCTAGAGGAGGAAATAATGCATGTCGAAGCAATCATCATATTTATAGAACCACAATTTTTGGTAACCATTAAATGGCATGAACACTAAGTAAACAAACTGTTGCCAGGCGGTTTTCACAACCTAATTCTAAAAAATATATATATATTTGTTTGCCTTAAAATCATAAGAGTTTTAAAAAATTTTGAGTTTAAAGTTAAATCTAACTTGAGTTAAAAGTTTACTTTTAAGGTTACAAGAGTCAGGTGACTCAAATTTATGGAGATTTTGATTGGTTTTGAGTCCCATAGAGTTTAAATTTAATAAAATATTCATTTTGTATACCAAATTATTCTATGATTTTAATTGACATTTTCATTTCCATACAAATTACCCACTTTACAATTTATCCAATGACTTAGGATTCAAATACAATTAGTGATTTAATATTTTGTTGTCCGGACTGTAAGTCAAAAAGTTGACCCTGAGTATGGATTCCAATAAAATTTTTTGCTAACTTCTCTGTTTTGAAAAAAAAATCCTGAAAGGATCTTTAAAGAAGACACCAAAATTTCACTTGATTTTTAACTCCCTAGATATATTGGCAAGTGTATATGGTTGGTCATTTTAAAATTTGGTGTCTACAAATCCAGACTGGTTGTTTCTGGATCACGTTTTTCAAGGTAGTAATTTCAGTATCTAAACAGTGATACGTATCATGTTCATTTAGGTAGTTACAGATAGGCATATCTTGTACCCTGTTGTTGCACTTAATGTTAAACATTATTGCTCAGGTGAGCGATGTGGCCCTTTGACTTCTTGATGAAAAGACTTTGCATTCCATTTTTCTCTGTGTATCCAAGTGAAGTGGAAAATGCATGTTGCTTAATTCGTAAGATCATCTGTGAGAAAAAAAAAACTTCTGTTGTCTTCAAGAAAAGCAATTTCTTTTTACTTAATGGCATTGAATGCTAGAGATAACATCAGATCTTTTTTTTAATTTTTTTTTCTCTCTAGTAGATATTTTAGACATAGGTATTTGAAGATTAAGTAGTATTGTTATTTAACTTAAAAAGTCCTACGAATGAATACACCAACAAAGTAGAATTGTTTTTATTACTGAGCAAATGGCATGGCATGGTTTAATGATATTCATTACACTTAGTCTTCCAAACTGGTTTCAATTCAAACCTTACAGATGGTCACATGACGCTTTGTCCTTATTTGCTGTAGATGGGTGCACGACTACCAAGAAGCTTGCATGGCTAAGCTTGAAGCTTTCCTCAAAAAAGTACCTGTCATAGCACGCTTAAGGTCTGAGGAACTGCCTACGATTCTGGAAAGACCAGCATCAGAAAGTAATAGCATTTCATCTGCTATGACCTTGGACGAAATTCTCACGCATGAAGATGTGACGATAAAGAAAAAAAGTGACAACAGAAAAGAAAGTCGTAAAAAATCGACAGCTTCAAACTTTATAGAAACGATAAATTCTATTGTTGAACATTTTTGAAAATAGTTGACCTTTTTATGTCAGATTTTTCAACCTTTTCAATGGAAATGCATTATCAAACAATTATCAAAATAGATGTACCGGCAAATCTTCCTTGAAAATCTACAATTCTACTTGCCTAGGTGTTCACGATTTGATATGTTTTATTGTTACCTTTTCACTTTGGCGTTTATTCCATGGAGATTTTTCAATTATAAATTTTTTTACCATTTATAAAATATATTTATTATGGGTATTGCAAATTTACATTGTTTTTCTTTTTAATGTACCTATTTTTTTTAAACATGAATCAAGTTTCAATTAATTTACAGGTATTAGGGAAGTTTCTTGTAGCAGAGACTTTTTATTCCATGCCCAATTACTGTAAACCAATTTAAATTTGCGTTGACTTTATTTCGCGATTACCGGTAACTGCTGATAAACTGGTTCGCAGCGAACTAATGTTCGCGACGAAGCCTTATCCAGCCTGTATTGTTATAAAAACTAAAGACAAATGATTGGTTTGCGGCGAAAAATATTCACAATGAAAAGGTTCTCGCTAACTTAGCGAAAATATCTTGCATGCGAATAGAAGTTGGTTTACAGTAATTGCTTCTATCATTTAAAAAAAAAACCCACTTGTTTTTAATCAGTTATGAAATCAAGCAATTGCTTGTTACATACAGAAAATTTGTAGAATCATGAACATAATGAAATCTATAAAACCTTAATGTGTTCCAGGTCTACTGTATCTATATAACTAAGCTTCCTTCTAACAGTTCTAACTCTTCTTATTCAGGAAAAAGCCTGTAATACCTCAAAGGAATATCAAACATTTCTATGATTATTCGCTGTGACTTCAATGAGTTATAGATCTCTTCTATGAATATGATTTCCTTTATCAGATAGAGCTTCAGTTCTAGTCCCAACATATTCATTTCTCATTCATCTGTTTATTGCTATTTTCAAAGGTACAGTTGATTGTGATATTTCAATGCCACCTATTTTAGTTTAAATGTCCACACTTAAAAACCAGTTTGATGTGTGAATGCAATTAAAAATTTTTAGTTGAAGTGAAATGAATTTACTTGTTAATAACTTAATTAATTGAACTTTGTGTTTGGGTGTGGATGTCGGCTTCGTGTGCAAAGATGTCAGTGTATCTCATATATTTGTAATCAATCAAATGAAACAACACAATTTTCCTTATCTTACTGTAATTGATAAAATAGATTCCTTTTTCAGCTCTCCTGAGCTGAGAGCTTGATGTGACTTTCTTCTCTGATCACTTAGTTTGGTGTATGTCTATTCTTCCATTCCTTTAACAGATTTTGCAGTATTTCATACATTTTTTCCAAGGAAAAGCATTATTTCCTTTATATAAGAATCATTGGGGATTTAATGACTTTAGGGTCACTAGTATAACCTTGTGTTAATTTTGAGGGTGTATCATAATGAAAATCCAACAGCCAGTTAATGCATTTATCAAAACATGTATTTTTATAAATGTTCATCCTCATCAATAATCACTGCATTCCTCTTGAAGCCACCATTTGACAGCATTTTGATGAACGGAGTATATAAAGATAAATATCTTGAAATTCTTCAAAGGCTTCAATGCCACAATTTGTGATATCACATTTGAAACATCTTCATAAAGTGTTGATTTAAATTGGTTTAAATCATCACCCCAAGACCAACAGTTAGACCCAAGGAAAGGTACAAAGTTCAACTTTAAAATATTATTGGAAAAATCTTTTTAAAATGGTTTTTAATAATATCTTCAGTGCTGCATTTTACTCATGATATTATTATGCTGGCATGATGATATGTACACATATATTCAAGATTTAAATTCTCCCCCAAACTTTGCAACCTTTAACCCCTCCCCCCCCCCTCTTTTTTTTGTGGGGGGGAGGGTCAAAATTTTGAAATATGAACATTGAAAAGGGATACACAAAATCACTTGAAATATTTACCTCAGGTGATTGTATTGGCCCATGGACATTTTTGACTGTAGCTAGAGAGAGAAAGTAGACTCTTGAAATCCTGTTGCTAAATTTCCTTTATAGCTTTCCTTCAGCTTTAATTCCTTCTATCACTCCTTGTAGATACGAACATACATTCTTGAGGGAAATTATGAGATAATGTAGGAAAAATCTAAAACAGTGCCTTATATGAGATTTTGACTCTTTCATACTTTGACCATTTGTATTCACCCCCCCCCCCCCCCCCCCCCCCCAGTTATTGAGTTATTGACAATTTGTACCTTTTGCATGTTTCAACTTTTTATGCCAGGGACATATTGGTAATCCCATCCACCAACTCCTCATTTTTTTTTTTTTACTTTAACCTGATTATTTTGCATTTACCTCTTGTCTATACATGTTTTTAATTTCCAATTTTAATATATTGAAGTAAATGCCTTAGTCTCTGATTCCCATATATATATATTATTATACTTAATGCATTGCACTCCTAATGCAAAATTCCTCCATCTAAATGATTATCATTCAATATATCATTCAGGAATTTTACCAACAGCCTGCAGGCAGACTATAATTATATGGTGCAGTGTTTGGATATTTTTATAAATTCGTATACATGTATATATACACCTATTTATGACATTTTCATGTACTTTTATGTCTCTTTAGCATGTTTAAATTATAGTCAAAGGTATAATTTCTTTGTACATGTATTCTAGTAGTTTTTTAATGTAGTGTAAATTAAGATGTCAACTAAATGTTGTTAAATGATTGGTAAAATCAGGTGTATACTATCCAGTAAAAAGAACCCCTAAAAGGAAATGTTAATTTCATTCAATGTTATAACTACATGACTGTTTGTTAAACGACTGATCTGGTGTGAAAATCTTAAAAAGTTATTAATATATTTTTGAAGATATAAGTGCGCCTTTTTCAATGAAGTCTTAATATGTTAATTAGATGGCCTATTGAGTGAATTGAATAAAGCTGTATAATATGTTATCTGTGAAATGTCTCGTGCATGGAATTAGAAAGACACACCCAAGAGATATTTCTCTATTTTTGGCATTGTGGTTAAGAGACTAGAAAGTCCTTAATCTTTAGTTGTGGAGAAACAGACAATTGCCGACAAAAAAAAAACCAAAAGATCGGCAAAATCATGTTTGCATTAAAGAATGAGTTGTATGCAAATTTATTTAAAATATGATTTTTGCTAGCTCTTTATCAATTTTTTTTCCTAGTCAATTCTTATCAATGTGATACATGTATTGATTTTTATGTCATGAGGTTTAATTATTTTTGTATTGTGCCATTTGAAATTTTGGGTAGACTTGGTAATCTAAATTGTAACTATTTGGCAGAGATATACTAGTACATGTACTAGTACTAGTACTTTGCATCAATCATACACCTGTTACATAATTCATATATTTATCATCATCTGTAAAATTCCTTGTTTTTGATTTTAGAGCATTCTTTCACAGTAGACAAAATTCGTAGTAATTTATTACACAGATGCTTAGACATAACATGTCTTGCTGTTAAATTATTATGAAATTTACTATGTACATCATTAACTGGTATCACAATTATGTTAATGAAATGCCTTTTAAGAGCATGTTTTTATAATTATGCTACAATAGAAGCGATGTTGTTTTGTTGTCCATTTGATGGCCCTGTTAAGATTTTTTGGGACGTCAGTTTTGTACATGACATTTTTTAACTTTACATATGTTGACATGACAGCTAATAAAGTTGTAACATTGAGTTATTTTAATTTTTCTGTCACAGTGCAGGAAAGCATTAACAGGAACCATGACTTGCGATCATTGAGAGAGAGTTATATAGGTTATTCAGCGTAGATTTCAGTGTGTCTTATCTTAGAGTAATAGGATTTTAAATGTTCTTCCTGCATCACTTACTAATGTCAGTGGAATTTGAATGAGCGGGACAAACTATTTTGAGATGTTTTAAGTGCAGTCTGGTGAACACTTCGCATATTTTCCACCTCACGAAAAAAGTGTATGATTTGTTAGTTTTAATTGATCTCCCTATTTTTGAAAGAAGTTAAAAAAAAAAATTGAGGTTAAAAAGAAGCTCATTAAGTGTACTTTATACTAAATTTATGAAGATAAAACCATATTTAATATTTTCTTCATTGAATTCTTGTTTTATTTTATTAGATAAGAACAAGATATCCATACACAAAACGACCAATTTCTATTGATAATTGAAACATTGAAATTCAAACGTAAATAGAATGTTTATTTATATAATCTTTTATTCTATATTTTCAGATGGGTACATGACTATCAGGACGCTTGTGTTGACAAAGTAGAGAAGTTTCTGACGGGAGAAAAATCTCCTATTCAAAAGACCCATCCACCTTTGCCGGCTGCTGTTAATTTCAATGCATTGGAGCGAATGTCACCAAGAAACTCATTGGAGCGTATGGATATCCAAAGAAATTCTGTTGAAAGGTTGTTAGGAGCAACAAACAATGGGAATTTTTCTAATTAGAATATTGCCATTAAAATTTTAACCCCGGCTTTCTTGTAAAACCAAAAAAGTAAGCTGCAACGACTTGTTATTTTGTGTTCTTATACAGGGGTTTCTGTTGTATAACCATTAGTATTTTTAGTCCCATATTTTAATGTTAATATTCATCACTGTCAGCATTTTTTTTTTGCTAATTTACTAAATCTACTGTTGTGTGACCATTTGATATGAAACCTCAAAGGTTGATTTCTTTTACCCAATTTCCTTTAAAAAATGTTTAATTGTCTATAAGGCCAAAGCTCTTTCAAGATAACAAGAACAAGATTTTAATATAAATCATATATACTGCTTTATTACATAATTTTCCATTCTGTGAATTTTTTAAATGTCATATTTATATACTCAGGTGGCCTAGTATTTTGTTCTGTACATGTATTTGTTTTGTTATTTTAAAGCTACCGGGTCAGAGTTAAGTTTCTAAAAATATAGGTCAGGTGAGCAAGGTGGTCCATAGGCCTCTTGATGTATACATGTATTTTTTTTTTTTAGAGGAAAACAGCTATCTATGATATTATATATTCTTTGATATGCAAGGGTTTTTTTGCTTTATTTTAAGACATATGGAAAAACAGATAAACTTGTGTCCATTTTGTTTTTAAATTAGATGTAAAAGTAAATTAGATCAAATTTAAAAGAATTTTCAGATTATAACAATTCATATTGATCAAACATTGGATACGATCCCATTATTGGGAACAGAATGCATGCATGTGTAAAGAGTAGTTAATTAATTACAGGTACGTTTTTTAGAATCATTTTTTTAAAATTAGTTGCAAATGCAGTTTCAAAGTTAAAGTCGGAGATAGAATGTTGTTTGTGGAGCTGATTGCACAAATTTTTATCCAATTTGAAATTGTTTTCACAACTTCCAGCTTTCAAAGAATTGGTTTTATTTTTAGTCTGGTGTACCAGTATAAGGTTGTAATGTTCACTTATATTTAAAATGTCAATGACTCCAGACTTAATTTGAGAGATATATGGTATTTATGCAGGTTCTCCTCTTTATATTCTAATATTGTTATTTAGCTCTTCAGTGGGTTTTGTTTTTTAATCAAATATTTATAAATTAATATCTATGGTGCTAAAAAGTTCAACTTCATGGTTGTATTTGATTATTGGTATTTATTGATTTCATATACGGAATGTTTAATTAAAAAAAAAGATATCCAACTGGGATTTTTTTTATCCATACAGAATTACATCATGTACTATGGAAATATCAAACAAGAGGGAGATTTGGTCAAACAGTACATTAGAACATTACAATAATTGAGAGATTTAAGAAATGGACGGGATTAAACAAAGTAATAGGATTGAATATTTGTCCTCCAGATGGCACAGCTTTAATTTGGTCCTCTGAGCATCTACATGTACATGTACTAGGCAATTAGAAGACAATGACCTTTACATTAACGTTGTAAAATTCATGACTCCTGGGTCAATGGCTCTAGTGGTCATATTATGAACCCGTGTTTATTGCAATCATTTAGAAACACAGCGCACATTTTTATGAAATGTTAACTGTATACTTGGGTTTTGGTTCACTTTGTTACAAATATTTTTGCCCCTTTGATGTATAACTAATAGAGTAGAAATAATGCATTTTCTCATCTCTGCTTTTATGCGAACTGATTTCTGATTAGCAGCATTCATAGGTCTAAGTAGATTGCAAGCCCTGAAGTCATTCACACCTGTTGAAGTTTAGCTCTCCACCCTCATCTAATACATGTACATATACTAGCATTTACCATCCAGTAAATATATTAGGAGGAATGAGATGATGCATCGCTGCATATTTATCCTTGAGGCTGTAACTACTCCCTGTTTACACAGTGACAATTAAGATAATGAGCATTTTAGGAGCTATATCTACATCTTTGGGGCTATACATGTACTACTTTAACTGAAATCTCTGTTTTTATCCATGAGGTCATCAAGAGCTGGGCTGTACAACTCCAATGCAGCTGCAGCTCAAAAAGAGCTTTTGTCCTGTATACTCACCCGGAGCAAACACCGGACCTGTCAAATCTGCCTTATTTCTTGCATGTAAATTTAATTCAGTTTTATTAACTTATTAAACAAAAACTGAAACACTGAAAGTAAACTTCATTTCAACACCCTGACAAAAGTATGATCCCCTCAATACAGATAAAGCATTCTCTATTCAATTATAAGAAAATTTTTATTATACAAACAAAATTGCACAACAATAGGAGACGCATTATAAACTGGTCATAGAAATATAGTTCAACAAAACCCAACTGATACATACAATAGTTTGAACAGCACTTCATATCAAACATGAGCCAATCAAGATACATGAAGGGTGGTAACCCTCCAATACATGTATACATATCAATGAAACATTTAAAATCTTCAGTCTAGGAATACATAAATATTACATTTAGACTCCAATAAATTATTCATACATTATGATTTCTATCTCAAAAAATGCGCCATTCACACATTTAAACAATCATCTCCAATTACGCCATTCTCACATGTACATTTAGACTGCATTTCCCCCTATATATATATCACTATGCAATCTTTCAATGTGTCACAACAACCTAGCTCCAATTGCATTGCGCTTCAGACTATTTTGCTATCAATACTAAACTTCTGTCATACATAAGATTTGCATAGAGTCAAATGACTAGATAAAATGAAAGTTTAGAAAACAAGATTTTATAACGGCAAAATCATAATGTACTTTTCATTTTCTTCGGATTCTTACAGCAAAGATTGCACTAACGATTCTGTTTATAAGTTCTCTCACAGGTCATCGTGTCCATTTACTAGTTCATGAAATTTCTGAGTACATGGCTAAATAACAATTGTTAACTGTAAAGGAAACTCACACACATGGAATGTTGTACAATGGAACTAGTTTTCAATATAAAATTTCTCTTTGATGAAAGCTACAGCAATATTTTGAAAATCTACATGTAACTCTAAAATATTGCTCAGCAAATCAATTTTTCTTCACAGAAATATGCTCACTTATCATAAACCTAACACAGGAAACATAAAGTCATCATGTGGACTATGTGTTCTCCCTCTTCACCGCTGTCTACTTTCTTTAAATGATTACTAATTTCAGGCACTCGTGAATTGACCTGCTGTAAATGGAGAGACTTCTCTGTGTGTAACATGTTGATTAAAAAGTGAAAGACACAGGGCTTGGTACAAATGAAATCTCTAGTTTTACCTATAGTCTACTTATATCACATATTGTTGTCCAATTTCTACCTACTCATTTGATATAAACTGTGGTAGAGACTCACTAACAGCAATGCAGAAAACTTGTAATAAAAGGTACCATTAAAAGCAAAGTCTTTCAAATTCCTTTTGATAGTGTCCACTACAACTGAAGTTATAGCAAGCACTTCTTGAACAGAAAACAATGTATTCTTCAACGTCATTAAAAAAATACATCAAAGAAACATACAAACTATCGATTAATAATAAACACAGCCACATAATCATCAAAATAATACATGAATCTGGCAACTTGATATACAATATGTAACAAACAAAATTTGGATTATGATCAATCAACTATTCTGGCATTTTCCCCAAAAAGCACTCAGAAAACAAACTTATAAACATCATCTTCATTTTGTGTACCAGGTTATCAAAATGTAGTGCATTGTATATGCACTCTGTTACATGTTAATGAATCAATCATAGCTCTTCTATGAAATAAGATAATAAAAAGTGGTCAATTTCCCGGAAGTACATGTATCAGTGAATGAACTAATCACAGTTTTACCATGTGTTAGACAAGTGAGCTTCTCCCTGCTTTGCAGCTAATTCTTGGTTCACTGTGTCCCTCTTGATTTTACATCTTTCTTAACTAATGAAAAAGTTATGATATGTCTAAATGGCGCCACGAACATTAAACATACGATGGAATATGCATCACAAATTATCTAGTCCCCATTAGTAAACACTGTATAAAATAATTATAAATATCTGGAATAGATTGAACTTTGGAGTATTTACGTAAAATTTAGTTTGCAAAATTTTAACGATTATCTCCCTGACTATTTTTAATCACAAGTGCACTATTAGTGGAGACATTAAATCTTATGAAGGTGAGAATAATAAAACAATGTCTGGGTTAATTTTGAGATGAAATCATACTGGAGTTTCGAAGTTCAAGTCTGGAAATTTTTCGTCTTCAGACAGACAAAATGGATAGAGGAACAGGATGATTCAGGATAACTCCTCCCCCCTCTAACTACAGTTTACCTCCCAAACTTTGTTTGCAGGGGTATAAAATAGTCTTCGTGTGCAATCAAAGTCAGATCCATCAAAACAATGAAATCAAACAGAAGAAACATAATGGATGAATAGTGTCAACAATAAAATAATGTAAGCACCAATATTTTAGAACAGCAGTGGCATGCTCAGATTATCGTCGTATTCGACTGACTGCGGGTGTTTCTCGGTGAAACTTTTGTCACAACCTTCTGAAAGAATGGAGGTCAAGGCTTGCACACAGTTGCCTGGTATCAAACTACCTGTAAATAACAACGATAAACTGTGTGTGAAAAAGGCAGCTTTTAAGAAGCACTAATTTATCAACTGATCTTTGCGTCTTTTTAACAGGCACTAATTCATCAACTTATCAAAGAGCTACCTTATAAAGTTTAAACCAAATTCCTTTTTCGAAATTAGAATCAATAACTCTTAAGCCATTTGCCAAATTTGATTGAAACTGATGAACAATAGATAATCAGAAAAGCTCATATGAAACCTTCAGCTTAGTTGAGCCAAAAAGAGAAGAGATTGCAATCTTATGATACTGATATGTACATGTATAACTTACCAACTATTCTTTGTCCACAATCTGTTTTGAGACGAATGATTTGCATTTTGGAGGTGGAGCCCCCTGGCATCCCCGCTAGGACACTCTCCACTTTACTCCACACACTCAGTACGGACCCACTCAGAATGTGGAATGTACGGGTCCTCAAACCTATCTCACACTGAAGGCCCAGGTTGGCTTTTTTGCAGCTTCCTCTCCTACAAGAAACAAAAGGTTTCTTTTATTTTGCACCTTGATGGTAAAATAATTGTGAACTTAACCGATATGTTCATCTGGCTTGGAGGGGAAATAGACTGTTTTTACATTTAGGTGTATACATGTACGTGCACATGATCAATAAGATATACATGTAATTCTTTAGAGTTGACCCTTGTTGTAAATTGTATTTCCATTTGAAATACCTGTAGAACTCAGAAACAACATTCTTGCACCTACCAGTAGGCATGACTGCAAATTTTGGCTGACAAGTTATACTGGTCTTCCCACCAAGGTTTAGCAATATCTGGCAAAACCTGGAAATGAAAGGTTATATTGAGTTATTTGTTTCATAAATTCCTATACATTTTTCCTCAAAAAAAAACCCCAGATAACTGTTTACATAAAATTCATTTAAGGTCTTTTTATATACACTGTATTTCTCACTACTTCTGAGTATGTAATTCACCTTTTTGTACTTCCGTTTGATGTTTGACAGAGGCTCTGTATGAAGCTGTCGGCCTGTGTTTGGTCTGTATACATTGTACAGCTTCTCTTTTTTCTTATTTGTACCAAAGAACACAGCCAAAACGACCGTCTTCTTAACATTTCTCTCCTACAAAAACATAATAAGAAAGGCATTATAGACATGGTAATTTATGGTATGTTACTAATCACATCTTAAAAGCTCTAGAAAAAAATCATAAAAGTATGCAATTCTTTAAAATTTCATTACACTTAAACATTTCTTTTGCATTTCTTAAAATCAGGTAAAGTTATAAGATGAAATGACATTTCACAGACATGCTTTACATTTAATAATCACAATTGTAGTTTCACTAAGTCTTCTGTACTGTTCAATAAAAGCATTTGGTTCAATATTAGACTCATTGGAAAATCTTGATTTTCAGTTTGATTTGTTAACTAAAATCTGGTTTGGTATAATACATCAGGTTCAACTTGATACAATCTTATCTTTATATGACATACTTTCTCCATGTATTCAAAATGATTTCCTACATATGTACATGTACATGTATATGGAATATAACTACCCTGACCTGCTATATAAGATACAATAACAAATGACTTACTATATGAGATATAACTACAAATGACTTACTATAGATGAAATGTAGAACCCATCGTCCACTCCTGTGTACTTCCTCCAGATGTCATTAGCCTGAGAAAATGACATTCCTCTTTCCACAGAGACCTTTGTAAATTTCAATAAACACATTATAATCATATAAATACATAAATGAACTACAGAGGAGGCCCATGGACCACAATTTTCAACAAGGCAACAATTCCTTATTGTGAATTTAACAACTTTCTAAAATTTTCTTATAAGTCCAACCTTTTTAAATTTTCTGTTTTACAGAAGGTGGAAAGGCCAAATCCAAAATAAGAAATCAATGGACCAAAATTCTTTATATAGTAAACTGAAGAAATAATGACATATTTCATCCAAAAGCAGTCTTACCGTTGTGAGTTCTGTCTTTGCAGTATTTAATGCTGCACTTCCTACAAAAGTTTTCGTCTCAATTTTCTTTACACTCTCACCACCCGAGCCCAGATCTGTGGCAAATTGAAAACAGAGGAACATAAACCACCATGGATTATCAGGTCAACTAACTCAATAAATGATCAGATCTCTCAATAAGGCAAGTGCCAACTTTCCCTTATAACCAGTAAGTCTTAAATAAGCAGTGTACCGGTACTTATTCAAGCTTGAAATGAAGACAACTGGCAAGCTATTTCAGTAAACAGATTTCCAACAGATAAAGTTGTAAATCAATTAACTGTGAAAAAAGTGTTTTATATTTACATGTATAAACTGAAAAATAAAAAAAAGGATTTACCCAGAATTCCCATGTCCCACCTTCCACTTCTCTTTGCATCCAATATAATGGCAGTCAAAGTTTCCGAAAAATACTTAAACATTGCATTCTGGAGGGCAACCTCCATTCCAAGGATTCTGTTCAGGAATTTACTGATGTTATTATAATCTGAAAATGGAAACATTCACTGTAGTACAGTAAAACACGGTTATAGCGAACACGCTTATAATGAATTGACGCTTACAGTAAAGTGTATTTCATTCCCCAAGACTCTATTTCATGTTGTAAAATTGACGGATATAACGAATTACGCTTATAACGAAGTTTAATTGCCCGTCCCTGGGACTTCGTTATAAGCGTGTTTTACTGTATACAGGTACATCTAAATTATGACGATCCCCCATTGTTAATCTCAACCCAGAGATGCTTTTTGTGGAGTTTGGTTGAAATTTGCTCCGAAATTATGAAGAAAATGAAAATTCAAATGTTATAACCTCAGCAGTACATGTATTGACAGGCACCAGAGCATATACATGTACCAGTCCTCTTACCCTTTTCAAGTAATGGCACTCCTATTCTCTCATCAAAGCTTATCAAACCAACACCTGCCAGACCTTTCTTCACGTCTGTAATACAAAAATTATATACATTTGCTATTGGCCCAATATAATAGAGAAAGAGACTTTTAGTGAACTAGTAGACCAATCATTCTGGAACAATATGAGTTGACTTTCCACCATATGTCAACAGTTTTCCTTCTGTCAGGTGCAGCTTCTCAATTTTAATCCAATTAATGACACAAAATTTCATTTCTTATGTAACTGCAAGAATTTTTTTTAAATTTAGTTTCAAAGTGTTACTATGAATCTGACCATTAAACTTTACTTCAAATTCTTATAAGCAATGAGTGTCCCTCCAAGTCTCTCTGACTTGTAGTCTCTGAAAAGTGTTTAATGCAACACAAGCAATAACTCTATAACTAATGATACACAGTATCCTGCAAGATGCCAAGGAGTAGAAAAAGAGATTTTCAATTTTTAAATATGAACCTTCGAAGAAGTCTCCGTCGTAAGTTTTAGGAATGGGTACAAGTGGAGCATCAAAGCCAAGCACTGATTTCATCACTGCTTCCAGGGCTGCTCTGCCATACTGTAAAAATAAAACAAAAAAAAACTTAGAGGTGGGAGGTCTGGGTTGATGTTAAAAATACATGTACCATAAAATACTGAAGCCTTACCTTATTGTCAAAGTTAAACCTGCTTAAATCCCGGGACTCTGTAGCTCTTCTATCACCATGAGTTAGAGCTCCCTGTTAAAAATACAGAAAATGAGACATGTTTCCATCACAATCTAAACAAACTGTGTTGGTACATGTACATGTATATCAGCCCGTTTTAATATTAAGATTTCTATAGCATCTTACAGTTTTGCTTACATACCTTGTGTACTAAAGAAGCATTTTAAAATCAAGAGTAAAACACTAGTACTGATTCAATATTTTATCTTCTAAAGGTCTAAATACCTACCAAGCTCTCTAATCTCTTTGAGACAGTAGAAGCAAATCTTTGTTCTCCAGCAAGTTCAGAAATGAGAAAGATATACTCGGGAGCATTCACTTGATTGGATCTGTGTGTGCGTCCTTCAAAATAAAATAATAAAAATACATAAGTAAAGTCCAAAATTGCATAAAAGTTGACATCATTAAATTAAACATAATATTCAAGCTCTTAAAAAATATACATGAAGTTGGCTAAAAATACAAATCTGAAAACATGTACGTACCAAACTGCTGAATGGCTCTGTCTGCGCTCCAGGGTAACTCCAGGGTCACATGGACTCGTCGTTTCTGGTTGATCGCCCGTCTGTCTGCTTGGAGGGATATACCTGAACTAGCTGCCTCTGATATAATGGCTACATTCTGTGGATATATTATAAATACCTCAATTTTACTTATCAAAATAATAATGATTGGGACATTCACACTTAGGATTTAATAAACAGAGTTGACTGTCTACATCCCAAAGTTTGAAAAAAAACGTTAAAACAAATTCAAACCTTTTCTCCGTCCATAAATCTCTGTTTTTCAGTCAGGTTGAGGATTTCAAGAGGAACATCAATTTCACTGCGAGACTCGTAGGTGATGCCCTCGTCTGTGTTCACAACACGACCTTTCCTGCCAGTCATCTCGGCCACACTCTCCGTCCCTCCCAGCTCGTCAATCAAATGATCTAATGTATTTGGTGGAAGCTTCTCTCCAACTTCATTGAGCATGTCTAACAACTCGTTCTTCATGGCTACAGCCTGCTCTACAGCATCCATACCTACAGTGTAAAAACAAGGAACTCTCATAACTGTGACAAAGAACTTTCAAATAATTCATGAAACCTTCAAAAGCCCTTATAATCAAAATTACAAGGCCTCAATACCCAACATAACAGCTTTCAACGAGGCATTGTTGAGATGGTATAATCTCAAAGGGCCCTGCATTAACACAAAGATGCAAGACCTTGTCATTTATCATTTATCCATTTTTGTTTTACCAAAGTACACTTTTACTCATTTTTTAAACACAATGCTTTTGATTATAAAAATTTCCCCCATATTTTATCAAATATATATCAAAATATATATCATAAAAGATTTATCCAGTTGTCATTAACCAAAGATAAAACACTTACTGTATAAAGGTGCATCCTCTTTTTCATTTTTGTCCACATTATTAGAGTTGTTGACTGTATTGACATTTTCTTTGGCCAGACAATTTTTTCTCAGTAAACCTGCAGCTGCTAATGCCTTGTCAAACTCCTCATCAACATCCAATTCTTTCCCCTTCTTTTTCTTCTTTTTACTAAAATCTTTGTTTTTTATTTTCTTGCTACTTTTCTTCAGCCATGGATCTGTGTAAAATATATTTAAACTTTTCAGGGTGTGGCATTTAAAAATGTTGGTTTTCATGAATATAATCTATATTATGGTAGGTCAAATACATGTATGCTATTGATATCTAAAATACCTCATTCTTTTAATATTTGTTGAATTAATTTCAAATTTCATTGTTAAAGTTTTCATTAGTTTTACTCAACATTTACATTTGTTAGGAAAATTATAATGGCTCCTGACCCATCTTTCTGATCAACATTGAAATGAGTAAAATACTTGCCCCACCATTTATTGGAATAACATTCAACCTCAAGTGTTCCTACCTTCATCACTGTCTGAATCATTTCCAAATGGATTGGAGTCATCCACATCTGTTCCACTGTTATCTGAGCCTTTGTGGAAGTCCAGCTCCAAATCACTCATATCCGAGTTGGAATCAGAACTGCTGTCTGAATCGCTGTCATCGGAATTTGCCTCCTTCCTCTTTTGTTTTTTGGAAATTTGGTTATTCTTTTGTTCTTTAAAATAAATTGCCATAGGCAAATACATTCCCTTTACATGCTTATTTAAATACTGCTATACTGCATGCTAAATTATGAAGCATTTTTATGCTCTTTGTTGAAACTAAAGCAAAATAAGGATGCCTGGACGAACTTTGACTTACAATGTATATTTGTTACATATACCGATACCTTTTTTCCTTTTGTTGTTCTCTGTCTGTTGAACAGGTTCTTTCTTCTTTCCATAATTCCCTAGTCCAAATATGTCAAAAGTTTTCCTTCTGTCAGGTGCAGGAAAATGCTTCTCAACCAAAGTTTGAAACACCCCTCTACAAATTGAATCAAATTTAAATTTGATTACATTGTACAGTTTGTTATTATAGAGAAGATAACATTGACACTTTGCCACTTTAATGTAGTATGGTGGGTTTTTTTATGGCCTATCAACCAGTATTTCCAGTCTGACTTGGACATGCTGGTCATGTGTTTCACTACTGTGGAATCAAGAGACCTATGCGACTTCAAAAATCAGTTGCAATTCCAAATTTTACATAGAGCTGTTTTTCCACTTTGACCAGAGAGCATAAAGAGGATGTATAAACTTCTGAGAGAGACATGAAATTGCATATCTAGAAGTATATGTATATTCCAAAAAGAATTCTTTAGGGAAGTATATTTGTATAAATCTAATAGGAACAAATTTAAGTTCTCTGAATTTCACAGAAATTATTTTTACCTACACATCTGACTTGGAAAACTGGTTAAAGGCCACTTTTCACTCTTTATCCAGCAGTACTCTATGGACACAGTGTTGAAAACATTTGTATTTTAATTGCTTTTTTTTTTTTACTGAAGTAAAACCTACTTGGCTGTTGAGACAAAGTCGTTGAGTTCCCCTCCTTGTTCCTCTAACTGTTCCAGAGTCCTGGCTTCCCCCGTGGATTGAAGACCAATGACAACACACTGAAAGATTACCTCAGAGATTTCAACATTCTTGACTTGGTATTAAAAATCACATTCATTTTGATCACAAAAATTACTGCAATTTATCAAAAATATCTGAGTTAAAAGCACAGTTAACATCACTTGGGAATAAAGGAGCTTTTATTTCCCTGCTTTTGTAAAAAAAAAACCCAAAACAAACATGTTTGTAGAGTTATGCAGTATTACAACGAGTTGAATAATTTTGCCTTATATGACAAGTCACTTAAGACAGGCTGGATTGTAGCGGACTTATTCAGTTTTGATATACATGTATATGACAAATCATTTTTCAGCTTTTGATATGATCCTCCACTAAATGGAAGATAAAAATTAATTTTCTTGAAATTTTTTTAAAATTTCCTGAGATACATTAAACATTTTAAGTTACTTGTAAATTACTACATGTACCATTTTGTGAAGTTGATCTCATGATTATGTGTTGAAACATTTTCATAATACTTGGAAAATAAGAATACATCACAAATGCTCCATAATGCATTTGTTATTTTTTTTTCAGTTAAGCAAATATTACTCAGTAACTGCATATGACACCAATTAATATTTTTGATTTTTTACTCTCCTAAGTCAAACTAACCTTGCCATTTTTGACTGCCTCACGTGCTAGTTCAACACAATGTTGAACTTTTGCCGATATACAGAGATACTTAAAAAATCTCTGATGTGCTGACCAGAATTGACCCCACATGCTCTTTTTCATCCTCTGTTCAGCATCCATGAGCTCAGCAGCTTTACTAAATCGTTCCCTTGCTGTAACCCACTGAGGAGAGAAAATACAATATTTTTAAATTATTCAATTTTAGGTATCATGATGAACAATACTTATTTACTCACAACAGATTTATTGACTTATTGATTACCAGTAATTTTGGCAAGGATTCTTTTTTCAATTTGCATAGTTGACATTGAAACCTACCATTCTAACACTGTCATTGTAGACCTTGACAAAATTTTTATCCAAAGGAATTTCCTCAATTTTAAACGTGACGCCTTTAAAACTGAGCTGTCTGGCAATGTACATTCCTCGGAGCTTCATATCCATGGCAACCAGCTCCATAGCACCAACTCCTCTGTAAAACAAATGTACAAATACTTTTCAATATCAAGTTCTGTCAACCTTCATTCATGACTCTTGTTCAGAATTTGATGCATTTAACATTAAGGGGCTATAGATTTGGAATCAATTAAAATGGGATTTAAACTGTCTACTTCAAATTATAACAGTGGAGCTTCAGATATTCCGACACCAGATATCCAGTAGGAGGACAATTTCATTTAGAAACAGAATTTGTAAATTGTTTTGACCCATTAATCTGAAATTTCTCATACCGTTTCTTTTTCTTTAAAATATTTTGAGAGTTTATTGTTTTAACATTTCTGTGGTCCATTTTAAAATTAACTGTTTTAATATACATGTACCTTTTCTCAACAGCCTGAATGAAATCATTAAACTCAGGAAAAGGAGTGCCCGCTCCCCATAAGCCTAGCCGAGTCATGTACGCCATGTTCTTAGGTTCGGAGGCCCCAGTGGCACTAGCGTACACTATCCTGGCATTGGGCAGGCGGTTCTGTAGTTCTAGGACAGTCTGTCCTGTCTTTGTTGGTTTGCTGGAGCCCACCGGACAAAGATTCTTAGCTTTATGGCATTCATCAAATACTATCTATTACCCATTAAGGAACTCTATAAAGCATTTTAAATTAATATTTTGCAGAAAAGTGGTAGATTATTAAATAAAAGGTAAGTTAAGATATGGAATAAAAAAGAGGCAATAAATTCAACATGAGTGACTGAAGGACAAATGGACAGAAAAAAATAAATTAACAGAATGAAGGAAAGGCAGGAATTTACATCACATGCCAAAGCCATTTCATGGTGACAGGTCGGCAGTAGAAAAAAGGATACAACACCATCAAAATCCTTTCCACACCATTTCAGTAGCTGTTTGAACCTGGTCTTATATTTCCCACTGGATTGGCTTTCTCCAATCAGAGAAGAGTATGTGGCAAATATTACTCCCTTCTTAACACTACCATTTTCTTTTGATGATATTTTTGCATACTTGAACTACAATGGAGAAAAAAAACAAGAGGCCCATGGGCCACATCGCTCACCTGAGGAACAATAGGTATGATAAAATCAGCTTAGTGGAGTCATAATACAAACTATCTGGACAATGTACAATAATACATGTAGATCCTGTATAAAAAAATCCAGTTTCCCCCCTGGATATTCTTATGTTTATAATCATTAGTCCCTTTTCTAAGAGGATGATTTTATAGTCATATCATATGTTGAGTATTGCAGTACTCTAAAAGATCCTTAACAATAGTTTATATATGGGATATAAACCTACATCAAACTCTGAACCTTCTTGTGAGGCCAAAGAATTGTCCTGGGACCAAAGTCTTAACAATTATAAAGAATCATCTGGCTGATTAGTTTCTGAGAAGAAGATTTTTTAAGATTTACTAAATATATTCCTATGTAAAACTTCGACCCCCCATTGTGGCCCCATCCTACCCCCGAGGGTCATGATTTTCACAACATTGAATCTACACTACCTGAGGATGCGTCCACACAAGTTTCAGCTTTCCTGGCTGATTAGTTTTTGAGAAGAAGATTTTTAAATATTTACTCTGTTTATTCCTATGTAAAATATCGACCTCCCATTGTGGCCCAAACCTATCCCCAGGGGTCATGATTTTCACAAATTTGAATCTACACTACTTGAGGATGCTTCCACACAAGTGCCAGCTTTCCTGGCTAATTAGTTTCTGAGAAGAAGATTTTTAAAGATTTACTCTATATAATCATATGTTAAACTTCGATCCCCCATTGTGGCCCCAACCTACCCCCAGGGGTTATTATTTTCACAACTTTGAATCTACACTACCTGAGGATGCTTCCACACAAGTTTCAGCTTTGCCGGCTGATTAGTTTCTGAGAAGAAGATTTTTAAAGATTTACTCTATATATTCATATGTTAAACTTCGATCCCCCATTGTGGCCCCACCCTACCCCCGGGGGTAATGATTTTCACAACTTTGAATTTACACTACCTGAGGATGCATCCACACAAGTGTCAGCTTTTCTGGCTGATTTGTTTCTGAGAAGCAGATTTTTAAAGATGTACTGTATATATTCCTATGTAAAACTTCGATCCCCCATTGTGGCCCCACCCTACCCCAGGGGGTCATGATTTTCATAACTATGAATCTACACTACCTGAGGATGCATCCACACAAGTGTCAGCTTTCCTGGCTGATTAGTTTCTGAGAAGAAGATTTTTAAAGATATACTGTATATATTCCTATGTAAAACTTCCACTCCCCCCCCCCCCATTGTGGCCCCACCCTCAGGTGAGCTAAAAAGATTAAGTTTACAGTACAATAAGTTGTTAAAGTTGGTTTCTGGAAGAACAGACTTTGAACATTTTCTAAATAAATATTGACAATTTTTTTTACTTTTTTAATCTTTAGTTTTTAAGATCTGTGTACAAACATAGAATTGTGAGCAAATCTTTGTATCTTGCTTATAATTCGAAGCTTAACACTCAAATATGGTTAGTAAATAGAAATTGTAAACAATGCACTATAACAAATAAAGAACACAATTTATTTTTTCGAAATGAATCATATATATATACATGTATATACCTACATATTTCCGTCAGCGATATCAAAAGAAAATGCCGAATTACCGATAGAAGAAGTTGTATTTCAGTACCCCTACATCAGATTTTGCTTAATTTGCGCAGGTAAACAGTTAACTGTTTGATTTACCGAAGTATCTGTTTGAATTGATACGTAAAAATCACGAAATACCTGTAGACGATAGTTTCCAGGTTTAAAAGCGTAAATAATGAAAACGAAACGAAAATCCGAAGAAGCTAACACCAACACACTTGTTTGATCCTTGTTGGAACAATTAGAAAATTAATCAATAAACAATAAAAACAGAGGGAAATGCACTTTAGTACGTTGTTAATGCATCAGATTTAATCATTTTCGCAGGTAAACATTTACCGAAGTCTATGTTCCAAATACAAGGCGATTGTTTCCCAAGTTAAAAAGCAAAATGAAACGAAAAAATGAAAACAAACTAAAACCAACATCACAAGTGAAAATGACAACGCGTTGAAATATTTAACCTCAATTTACTTCACAATAATCGGCACCAAGGTTATTTCCATGTTTCATAGATTATATTCGTACGTGAACTGTTGCACAAGAAACTGCCAGCTTCAAACAAAGAACCTCGTTTTCGAGATGCGGTAGACTGGCGATGCCTGTCATAAGACCAGTCTATCGCAATGAATTGCCAGTCTACGATATATGGAATAACGAGCCATTCTTTATAAGTATTTTCGCAATTATCTCAAATTTGGAACAGAAATCGCCTATAATTTTTGCAATTTATATTTTCCTTTCCCTAAGGATGATTTATGCTAAATTACGTTAAGATTAACTCGGTAGTTCTTGAGAAGAAGATTTTTAAAAATGCACCCCCCTTTTTCTACAGTTTCAAGGTTTTCTCCGCTTTGAATACAGATCGGACTTTTATTTCTGCAATTTATATTCGCCCTCCCATAAGGATGCTTTGTGCCAAATTTGGTTGAAATTGGATAAGCGGTTTTAGAGAAGAAGTTCAAAATGTAAAAAGTTTACAGACGGACGGACAGACGGACGGACGGACGGACGACGGACAAAATGTGATCAGAATAGCTCACTTGAGCTTTCAGCTCAGGTGAGCTAATGATTCAGTCAAACTATTATAAAAGAAATGAAGCTGGCCAAAATCTGTCATTCTTATCTGTATATTTCAGGAGGAATGATATTCACGTGACAAAATTAACAATAACTTTTCAGTTTTTTGGTTGTAAATGGAGTACCTTGTTAAGTGCATGGACTTCAATTCTTCCAGCACCGATGTCACTAAGATCTCTCTCTGCATCTACCTTTAAATCGTTTGATACACTCAACCTGAAACATTACGTAAAATGTAACAATTATTTTCTTTCCTATAACTTGAATTTGGCAATAAATGTTGCAAAATATAAACCCATTTCAAAAGTCTACCAATACAATGTCTTTAAATTTTTTATTTATCGAAAATTGCTCAATTAACTATGGATTCATTAATATCCATGGTGGCTCAATAATATTATTGTGGATTTTGTGGGTTCCTCTTATTGTATTATTGTGGGTTCCTCTTCTCATGAGTACCTCTTATCCATAATTAATTTCTGTATGAAAATTTGAAGTGGTAGTGAATTACCAAGCATACTAACCATAATGCACGTTTTCGTCCTAGTAGATAGTTTTCATAAATGATACCAGCCAAGGTTCTTCCTTTCCCAACTCCAGCACCATCCCCTGGTAAACATATGTCAGTAAAATAAATCAAACATTGAAATACCTATTGACACAAATGAATTGAAAACTTCATTACAAAATTTCTAAAATCAAAATTAGAAATATATGTCCTCAGGACAGCCTTGCCGAATGGTAAATTTTTAAGACAACACGACTCTTTGCATAGTAAAATATGGTAACAGAACAAATAATCCTTTCAAAATTTGTATCTATAAATGAAGTTTGGTAAAAATATCTATGGCATCCATGTACATGTAGGTCCGATATTAACTTGACCTTGAAATTTAATTCATGGAAATTGCATACTCTTATTTACAGGCAGTCTTTTTGGCAAAATCGGAGCAAGAATGGGATAGGGGGAGAGAAATTAAAGTCCAAAAATGGCCTCTACTCTGGATCTAGAAACTCAGATGGACAGATGCAGAGAGCCAAACTACTTGAAATTATGTATTATTATGTATGTGTTAATATATGTACTTATTTACTGGCATAGACCAGTATTCTTTTCAATATGAGCTGAATAAAGTAATTCTTTGTTCAATACCCAGTATTCCAACCATCCCTGAATTATAAATGATGTTTATTTTTCTTGATTTACAACATAAAAGATCTAGCTAAATATACAAGTGAAATAATACCCATTTTGATCATATGATGAAATTGAAAATCCTACTCTACTTACCAATAAGGAATCCTGCTCGATCCTTACTAGGTAAAATTATTTCATGCCTTTGGCATGCGTATGTCACAGCCTCTAACTGCAAGGCTGAGAGCTCTCCATTATCAATGATGCTCTCTGGCAGGGACAAGTTGTACCAAATGTTGGTCGGCTCAACACTAGCAAGAGAACTGGTTTCTACCACAGGGTCAGGGTGTTTTATTCCTATTGATACTGCAAGAAAAGTCAACTTCAAAAGTCAACTCAAAGTTAATCATATAAACTTAGACCCCTAAGACGGATACCAAAAACTATATAGCAGGAAATTGATATAAAATAAATGAATAAAAAAGTGTATTTAATTGATAGTCATAATTTTTCTTACTTTTTTAAAATAAGTAATGAATATGAAGTAGGAACTTAAAACGGCTTATTTAAGTGTTTTACTTCTCCCATCCAATTCGACAAATTTTCTCATAGCTAGAAAACTACAGATGTATATTCTAGAGGAAAAACATCTTACTCTGAGTATTTGGTTATTTTGATTTCATTAAGAGGTTCTTACATTTGACTGGCATATATTCATTGTATGTTTCTGCATGTCCCAGTTCCTGGACTTCTTCTTCTACTTCATCCTCCTCCAGAGATGCTACACCTCCCCCTAACATTTGCCGTGCAGTTAGCTAAAATTAATTAGCACAATAAAAAAATAACAAACCTCTACCACAATGTCTAATATTAAATGGGAAGCTAAAAACTATTGCAACATGGAGCTGTTACATGTGTTAAGTGTTAACACTAAAAGGGGGTTGGGGGGGTTGGAACCTCCCTGGTAAATTCAAACTTTATATTAACACAGTAAAATTACTGACAATGGGACTTTGGCCTTTACCTGTTGAACAGACGGACCGACTTTCTTTAGCTTCACATCCTCATTACTCCACAACCTGGACAAGTCTTTGTGAGTCACATTAGCTTTAAAACTAGCTGGAATACTTCCATTGAGTCCATTCACTGAGTGAGGATGCTCAAGGTCTGGCAGAGCTGGAGTAGACATGCTGTGCTGCAGGGTTGGATTTCCATGTAGGAGGGACACACTGGGGGACTGAGCAGTATTTACTGCACCAGGCGTTAATGAATTCACTCTCATGTTCCCCATTCCACCCTGATTGGATAAAATATCACTTCTTGGCAATGCTGGAGATGAAGGAGTCATAGTTATTCCTCCGAACGTGGAACAAACTGCGGGATTAATCCTGCCACCTGATGACATAACTTGAGCACCGATGCTAGGCGAGGGATTCACACCACCTGTCACTTGATTACTAGTTGTTGTGATAATTATTTTCTTACCACTCGCGGTTGCAAGATTTCCTAAATTAATCATGCACGCACCAGTATACGGATCTTTCCGGACTAAGTTGGACCAATTTAAAGAATCGGATGCCGGTTTCGAAGTATCACTAACCGGAACCTCGGCAACACTAGTTCTTCCTGAAAGATCATTTAGATTTATTGTTGGCACTGCTGAGTTTTTTGTGACATAGCTCCCTAGCTTCACTGACGCTACCCCTCCTGTTGTTTTGTTGATGATTCCACTGAGAGGAACAGTGGTTCCTGACACAGGTACTTTGATAGTGCTTGGTGCCTGCCCACCAAGTCTGGTGATTTTGATAATCCTTGGACCTCCACTAGAACTGGATTGAATTTGAGAGGTCTGGAGTTTAATCTGGCCCTGAAGAGATTCTCCATGTTTCTGTAGGGAGGAGGCTGGAATGCGGATAATTGCAGGACTTGATGACGATCGATGTAGTTGGGAAGACAGATTACTCTGCACCTTGGAGACTTGAGTCTTCAACTGAAAATTAAATACATCAAGAGATGGATAACAGCAAATACATGTATATGACAATGTTGTAAAATTTTGTGTTAAGTATGTGAGGGACAAGTTTTTTTGTTAATTGTAAAGTTTTCACAGACTCAGGGGGTGTATTTTTGTGAATTTACTTGAATGATTAATGAATTAATGTGTTTCATAATTTGTTGAGGCTGTTAATTTGTGAGTGAGGGGAGCCAACAAAATCCACAAAAATCGAGCCTCAACGATTTCCAATGATTCCACAGAATCAGTTTGAATTGACTGATTGAGATGATCATCCATAATTTACTCTGTTGTTATCACTTTCTGAAACACAATCGTGTTCTGTTTTTGTCAGGGTTCAAAACTTTTCAGCTTTGTGAATTATATCATTAAAAATGTTACCTGGACATTTGAAAACGTTGCTCCGGGATGAGTTTGTTGTGGGATTCCTGGATTTAGTGTACCGGGGTTGATGACATGCTGTGAAACAGAAATGTTGTGAAAAACTCCTCCTATCTGCATTTGATTCAAGGTTTTTGATAACATGAAATTTTATGCATATTGTAAATTTGGATATCAAAAGTCTACTATTTGTATTTCAATTTTACCGAGTTAATGTTCCCTCCGAATATATGGTGAACATTATTATTATATGCAAGTAACCATTGTAACTGAAGTTGATATCAACGTTGAGATTGGTTTATAATACTTACACTTATAATTGGTTGAGATTGTCCTTGATACACAGTTTGGTGTGCAGGTTCATTATATTCTTCAAAGTCCCCAGCAATGCCTGATTCATCTAATGCTGCTGATAATATGTCGGTGAAATCGTTCTGTAAAGAGATGTACCACATTTAAAAACAATTGTCTTTACAAAGCTTTATTAATACTGCTCAATAACTACTGTTTAAATTTAGAATCTTTTATGTCAGTAGCAATGAGTTCTCTCTGGAAACTGAGGAGAAAATTCTCAGAAGATGTAACTATATAATAAGTACATGTTGAAAGGAGGAAGTCAATTTTCAATAACTTGACTCCTTCAGAGATTTATAACACACAGATTAAATCTGTGTGACTTCCTGCCAAAGGAAAAAGAGACATTCTGTCTGTCAGTCTGTTTGTCTGCAGTTTGTTGCAGGAAACTTAAAAGACATTTCATCTTATTTTGAAGTGACATGGCCAGAGGAAATTTTTCTTAAACTTGTTTCAATGCATAGAAAAAAGTTTTCCTGGTTAAATAGACATAAGGAAAACAAGTGGTTCCTGTGGTAGGTAAAACAAAATTTAATAATTTATGTGTGAGAGTGTGTAATTGGACTTTTTAACTTGTAATTCTAATTTAAACAACTCAAAGTCAATGAAAAATGTTCTCTTTACAGCAAGCAGTTTAAGACACACAGCATCCTCTTTATGAATTAAACTATTCCAGAAATCAGTGAACTAGAATATAGAAAACTAGTTTTCATCCCCTGGATGCTGGCTTTTTATGGTACCCATCTTTTATTTTTTTTTTTTACATTTTAATGCATCAGAAATATATTTAAAACATGTTTTCATTTGATTCAGTTTTTTTACGTGGCATTAATTCAATGGGATATATTTACCCCCTTTAAAATGAAAGGAATTCCATGCTCTGTGACCTTTATAGTTAAAAAATAATAAAATGGAACAACTATATTGAAGATGTCACTATTAGCTTAGGCCAAAAAAAAAAGTTGTGTGTTTAGGGTAACCCGACCTAACCCACAAAAAATGCCCAGATCCTACCATTTTTAGATGTCTGTTTTCATCCTGTTGTGATTTTTATATTTTTTCTATTAAAAATCCGTTTTTAAATATGACACAAAAAAAAACATTCTTAGGATCCATACAGAAAAAAATATGATAAAATTAAAAAAAATCCCTACCTACCTAACCTGATTTTTTCATCAGTGTTACTCTAAACACACAATTTTTGATAGGCCTTATTACTGAAGTTTCACAAAAATCAAATGAATACTCTCGAGTTTTAATTAATCATATCATAATTACGAAATTTAACAACGGAATAAAAAAGAAAGTAAAATTAGACCTCAATTGGTTGATATTATTAATAAGTAGTAAAAAGGTATGATTTTCTATAATATGTGTTACGCCTGCCCCATCTGTCATGTCGTGAAATAAATTACATAACTTTTATATACAGAAAAAAATAATATTTTAATAATAGACTTTACATCAACTTTCTGTGACTTGATCTCACTCGTAACGAGGAAGGGTTGATACCGGTTCAAAAGTATCGACATTTCATAATGATTAGGCTATATAATAACCTATCATTTGTGAGTAAATAACAGCTGGTATAACTTAAATTTTACAATAAGTGAAACTTTTGTCTTACACTCAGTTCATTAGCCATCACTAGGAAGAAACGTAGGCACACATTTATTTACGCTCTTCCACGATCTACCATCATACTGGGATTTCCCAGAATGCCTTACTTTTGCGCATATACGCTGATTCCAGAGGCGTTCCGAAAGAAAAGCATGGAAGTTGTCTGGTTCCTTCTATCGTGAACCAGACAAACCAAAACCTTCCGAAATATCAAAGACCCTACCCCCCAATAAACAAAATTAATGCTTAAACACTTTTTTTATGTAGACAGAAAATGAAATCAATTTATTTATTATTTTACTAATCCTCTTTTGGATTAAGACATACCTAGATTTAATAAACATGAGGATTTTTATTTTTTCAGAAGCAATAGCTATAGCGTGATTTTTGTTATTTTTTTTTTAGTTAATAAACGTAATAATTATAATTTATTTAACATGGATTTTAAATCGATTTCTTTACATTATTTTGTCATTCCTTTGATTAAACGGTTGACTGAACATTTAATCTCTTTATCTTGATTGGTGGTAATTGGGGGTCCTTTGGGGTAGATAGACTCACCGAGAAACTACTTGCAGACTGCATTTGCGACAAAACTGACCACAACAAAATATATCAGCTAGTATATATATGAAAAGGTGAGTGATATTCAATATTGCCCGAAAGCATAATGCAATGGAAATGTTGTATCATGTAACGATTTTCAATTTTGTGAGAAAATGTGTGTGAAATTTCATTATTTTGATATTTGAAAATCAAAAGGAATGGTCGAATACCTGAAGTATTGTAAAAAAACCTTAATGGCCTTTAACACCTCTATTATAAAGCAAATTCTTAGAAATGTAAATATTGGAATTCTAAAAATATGTATTGCCAAATTGATTTTATCACTACAAAGTTCATTTACAATAGGCCTATGGGGTACATTTTTATCTAAGAAAATTATGCTAAGGTCTTAACACCATTTATAATACTGTTCATTTGGAAATGTAAACTGTTGATGATCTGTTCTGTGTCAAGAGTCTGAGAACAAATTAATGTAGGCCTGTGATTAATTTTTTTTTCACAGGAGGCAAGATTAAAATTATAACACAACCCTTGGACTGGACAAAAATGTAAATGCATGCCCAGAAATATTCATGGAAATCAACAGTCAACAGTCCTTGGGGCAGAGATATACATTATTGTTTTGATCATTGATGTGGCCCATGGGCCTCTGTTAAGAATTTTTTTCTTCTGGTCAGGGTCTCTTTAAAATTGTTTACTAATGACACTTTCCATTTATTTTTCAGAATGGACACTGTTGACAAAGAGTCCACACCTGTTAAGATCAATGATTATTTTCTAAGTCCAGGTTGGTAAAATTGTTTTTCATGCAATTTATTACTATAGTCTGTCCCAAGATATTTTTGCCGCATATTTTCTTAAATTATTCAATATTTATAAATACCTCTTGGTTCATTCAATAGTATGAAAAAATCCCAAGATTTCCCCTTTGAAACGCCCCCTCTAGCTTGTCGGGTATCAGTACACAGCTAAAAATAAAAAGTCTACGAGGTTTTTCCATTGCCGAGGAGATGAAGACGCCCGGATGATAACATTGAAAAATTGCGCGAGGTGTCCCGAGTATTTCCGAATGGAGAAAAGATGTCAACATTCCCCATTATAAATCTCCGTAGGAAATCTGTTTTCGTTCCTGTGAATTTTTACGAGGGAAAAATGATAATGTGTGAATGAAGTTATCTTGGGAATTTTCCCTTTCATCGATTTTAATTGCACTTCAGTCACAGGTATGTGTATTTTTATTAAAAATCGTTCAAATATGCAGCATAAATATCTTGGGACAGACTATAAAGTATTGAAATTTGGATGAATTCAAAGAGAAATTAAGTTCTCATAATGACATATGCTTTTGACTGCAAATCAAACACTGTAAAGATAGGATTGTAAATTTAAAAAAAAAATGTAAGTTGTCCCTTTTTATGACTGTATTACTGCATACTGGTATTAAAACAAACTTTTGAACAAATTAGATTTTAAAAAGTTAAGTTCTACAAAACTGATCAATAATATCTTAAAATAAAACACAATTTGGTTTGTTTAATCTTGCCAATAAATGCATCTGCCTTCTTATGAATTACCCAAGATTGTTACATCTTCTTAGTTTAAAAATAATTAAGTTAACGATCTGATCTCAACTTTAGCATCTTTAGATAAATTGATAATTCTCGTGATATATTTGGAATGCAAATACTTGAAACTCTTAGGTGAACACATGATATGGCGACTGTTTTCTTGTCGAAAAGCTGCCTTCAAGTTCACTAAAAGGGCAATTTTCATGTATAGCAGACTGCATACAGGGAAATATTCGCCCCGGTTTTATTTTCACCCCTTTTTGCCCTCGTTTTCAACAAGCAAATTAAATACTGAGCGAACTGCAATGTTTCATTACAAGTTATCTCTCTTAAAACACAATGAGAAGGGCGAAAATAACCCTGTATATAGTATTTAAAATGACATAGGCCTAATTACTTCAGAAAGACCTTTTAATTTAATATCAATGAACAGTTTGTTGCCCTAATCTTGGCTTGTAGTTCTGGCATATTTTCTCTTTCACAGATGAACCAAAATACCTGAGGTGTCTTGTGTAACCAAATGCTGTAAAGATGCGTGTTTTTTTGCATTCATGCATTCAAAATTACATTCCCATTTTTAGCAGAAGAAGCTTTAGGCAACCAAGCATCAGGCTTACAAGAAATAAAGATGTACCACTAATAATGTTTTTGGTTTTTTTATACTTAAAAGGTCATTCTGAGGTGACCCCATACAGCCCATACTGGATTTTGTGTAACTTTAACTTATAATAAAGGAATGGATCTTAATAAAATTGAAATTCTGCTAATGATGTAAAAAATCTCTTTAGGGAAGAAGAATGGAGTTGACAATGGTATCCCAAAGTCCCAATTTCCAACATCTGAATCAAACTCTAAGGTAACACATATTTCGGCATTCATTATTCAATAGCTACTGAGTTTAAACAAGAATGAACTAGGCTAGGAAAGTTTTCCCATTTCTGTGCTAAGTGATTTTAAATGACTAATAGAGGTCATTAGCAGCGGATGTATATTACTTTCTTTTACTTTATGATGTTCAGTGTATTATAGTTCCCATATTTGTTTGTTTTACAGACTAATGTTGAAAAAGCATCTCAAAATGAAAGAAGAGAAATTAACAGAGCAACCTTAGCTGTCAATTCTCCCAGGGCAAAGATGAACAAGAAAAAGTAAGGGCAATTTAAGTATGGTAATGATGTTAATAATGTTTTATTTCATATGTAGTCACTAATAGTAATTCATTGTACTATAGAATAAAAAGAATTTTCTAAATAGATTCAAAAATTTGGAGAGCAGTTATGTACTTTAGCTTGTAAAACATGCTTTCTTATTTGGTCAAAAATAGAGTATAGATATATGTTTTGACCACCTTTTTTTCTTCATCTGTAAAAGATGTGCTTAAACAAAATGGCTGGTGTTCAGTTTTCAGGGGTTACCCATTGTGCTAGTGCTAGCAGGGACGTTTTATATAGGGTGGTTGGAAGGGATCTGGTTTTCAGAGATGTTGTTATTTTGTACTGTTACCGGTAAATATACAATTCTGATATTTATTGAAATTCATTTTCAGAAAATTAGTAGAGACGCGGCAAGACAACAAACTGTTAACAGATTATTTTCCTGTGAGAAGAAGCAGTCGCAAACCTAAGTCAGAATTAGAGGTATGAAAACTGATCAAATAATTGGTTGAGATTATGCTAAATCTGGATATGCCTCCCAAAGGCTAAAGTGAGCTTTTTCTTCAATCAAAATTTGTCTGTTGTGAATGTCTGAAGTAGAAGTCATCTGTGCTATTAAGCACTCATCATTCATTAATCGTTCTCTGGAAACTCCGAGCCATATTCCATTAAACAAGGTCACAGTGAGATGCTAACGATGGCTTGTTAAACACTTAAACATCAAAGGTTTCAGGGAAATGTGTCTTTTAAGAAATACATTTTAAAAATATATATTTTACAAATAGATTGTCTCATTTTATAAGCTAACTTAGGTGTAGAAAATTGGATGTTAGGAATTAATTTGATTTTCACCTATGGAACATGACATTTTTTGTATGTAAATGTTATATGAGTACACGGATAACAAAATTGGAAATAGTTAAAATATTTCTTTTAGATGTTTCTCAGTTTTGAAACAATAAAACAGGCCCAAGTTATATTTATGAATTACCACATATATGTCGGTAAAAATAAAGTTCATTCCTAAATGAATCTTATTGATTTGCTTTGTATCAAAGTCAATTTTGTGATAATTTACTTGAGCTTCTACAAATTAAAATTTTAAAAGAATGTTATTGAAAATACATGCAAGTGAATTTTTCTGCAGTGACTTTTTTGGTCTTTTAAAAGTACCAAAGTAATAATTCAATCAAAAAAGCATTTTGTTTTGTTCAAATAAATGTGAATGTAAACTTAATAGTTTAAAAAACCATGGATGTTCATATGTCATTAAAGTTGGTGAGAATTTAATTTGAAGAGATACCAGGTTAATTAAAACTAGCTACCCAGGATAGCAACATGGTCCATGGACCTTGTCTTTCTTCTTCACTTTCTCTTTGATCAATCAATGTTTTGTCTTTTCGATAATGATTGTTACTTGTGTGATATTGACTATTTTAAATTCTATAATACATGTATTTAGTTTTTGAAGTGCTATGGTTTTCTATTTTTAAGAAAGAAAAAAAAGCTGCAATTGAGGAAAAAGTACTGAAAAATATTGAGGAAGGTTTAGAGGTATGTTTTGGAGTAAATATACTGTATATTCGATAGTTTTGCTATGATATAATTTTCACCTTTTCACGATCACTTTTAGATAGCAAAGTATCGAATACGCAAAAATAATATCCATTATTATATACAAATAGAAACTTTTTAAAATGCGAAAAAAGATTGATATGACTTAAAAAGTTTCACATATTCCCCATTTTCACAAATTTTGGGACAAATGTAAATAACTGATATACGATATAGCAGGTACTTGATGAGATCCAGAGGGTCAGATCACATCTAGTCGACTCGAGGTGCAGATCCTCATATCTAATGAGATGCAAAGCATCAAGTTTGATCTGATGATCTGTGCCTTTCTTGCCCCTAATTATTCCCAATTACAGAAACTGCTTCCTCGGTCAGATGTTTAATTTCAGTAAATAAATATGTCATTGTAAAATTATCAGTTTATTGATCCTTTGAAGGATGGTATAATACACATACTTTAGATGCTATATATAAAAGCTTACCTAATACCTCTTTTTATCTCTTGATCTAGGTTGTTGACTTAGGGGAGAAAGGACGAGGCGTCATTGCAACCAAACATTTTTATCGTGGAGATTTTGTTGTGGAATACGCAGGAGACCTCATTGATCTCTCAACAGCAAAGCAGAGAGAAAAGAAGTATTCAGAGAATCCACAATTTGGTTGTTATATGTACTATTTTGTACACAAAAATAGAAATTACTGGTAAATATGTTTATCTTTCAAAATTGGCTTTGTTCGGTAAATGGCAGTTGTTGCTGAAAATGAAATGTGTGATTGGTGATTTTGCTGAACACCAATTACATGTATACATTTCATTGAGCTTTCTTTTTCAAATACATGTATTTGAATATCATGTTTTATGTAGTTTATCAACAAATTCAAATTTTGATTGAAACTAAACCTTGTTACTCTATCATTAATGTCAATTATGGTGTTGAACAAGCCAGAAACGATGTCAAATAACTAGAATAACAAAATGGTAGCATTTATAGTAGTTGTGGATGCTATGGGTCAAAAGGCTTGACAAAAAAAGGTTAATTAAAGGGCAAAAAGTCATAAATGAGGCTTGAAAAATTTTTTTGACAAAAAATGTGTTTGCAATCATAATTTGGTAACAAGTTGTCTCCCTTGTTCATGAGCTTTGTCAGGAGAATTTTTTATATAATCCACCTAAAAAAAATCCTTAATCATTTATAACGTGTGTTTAAAAAATTTTGAAAGAGAAAAAATTGTAAAGTACAGATATGCAAACCTGAGATCATAAAAAATGCTCGTTGTAAAGGTCATAGAAGTCTGATTGATGTGGTGTTCATATCTTGGCTTTTTAAACTTTCATTTATAGTGTCTGTAACATTATAGATAAATATAAATTAATATACTTTTCCTATTATTTTTAGTATCGATGCAACAGCAGAGAGTGGAAGATTGGGCCGACTCATCAATCACAGTAAAACAGCAGGCAACTGTCACACCAAGCTGACGGAGATCAAGAACCGACCGTACCTCATGTTGATGGCCTCGAGAGACATTTCGGTCGGTGAAGAACTTTTGTATGATTACGGTGACAGAAACAAGGACTCCCTAGAATCTCATCCGTGGTTAAAACTTTGATTAATTTAGTTTACCATGGTCTTGTTTTGTTATTGTGTTAATAAAATTGTAGATAGGCATCATTGTTTTTTTTTTTGTTGTATCAACATGAAATCATCTGACATTAAAATTGTAAATAGAGAGATCTTTTTCATAAAATTTATTCATATCTATTTATTCTAATCTGGTTGCATGTTATCTATTGCTAGAACTATTTAATCATGAGGATGTCTATGAAATCTTGATTAATTGATAATTGAAAGTTATGAATTATTAAGAGTCCATGGACAATTTTATTTAGTAAAGCATTATTATGCAAGTTCTGATACATTTAAATGTAATAGAATTATAGTCTACAAAACCCACTAAATAAACTACTTAATTGAATACATGCTCATAACTCAATGCAGGAACATTATTCTCTGGAAAACTAGGTTGACAGGGCGCAGAGCTTGGTTTTGTCCACACATGCTCCTTATTGGGCATTAAAAAAATGTACTAGTTACATAATGGCTTATTTCTCTTATTTCATTTTATAACACACCCTATCAATTCAACCATTTCATGTACCAAATATTCTTCAGACATTTTATTAATGATTGTGTCTTAAATTACATTCATTAGTCTTGAAACTTTCACCATTTCTGAGGCAAGATATTAAGCAATTGCATTGATGATATCCTAAAAACTTCCGTTTAGCAATGTATTGTCTTTCGAGACAACCCCCACCCCACCCCCACCCCTAAAAATCAAGAGCAACTTTCTATAGTTTTTACAATATTTTTTGTCTAACCGTTTTGCGTGATAGGTTAAAGAGAAGGCTTTTGATCTGTAAGTCATAAGCTAGAACCGATTTTTGTTTTTTTTATGGGAAATTTTAGAATTCAATTATTGTTATAAAATGTGTAATCTGACTATTATGATATTATCTTAAACATTTTGTACCGTGTATGCTGATTGAATGTTGATTTATCATAGTTTCTTTCGATGTTTTTCCTTTTTTTTCTACTTTTGACTTTATATTTATTTATTTATAATCATGCTGTGTAAGAATTATGGACGAAAGTTGTACTCAGTCTGTATATTTTGAAATTTATATGTCGGTAAAATTTATAGCAATGCAATCAGTAAAGTTCACATCGTTCCTTAATTAATTTATTTTCATAGGTTCATTTGACATAGAGAAACATTATATTTAACTGCAGTGCAGTGACGTCATTCAATTAACTACACTACCCCTTTTCTTAGATACAACGAAAAATTTGAATTGCTTCATACAAAGAAATATTTGCCCCGTTTTTATTTTCGCACCTTTGGCCCTCGTTTTCGGTCCCGTTGTAATAATCACAACGATGGAGATTGAGTTTAAATTAATCATTGTTTTTATTTTTATCCAATTATCTTCAGTAGGAGTGGGACACAATATACCCCCCCCCCCCTCCTCCAAGGTTTGCCCATTAGAAGAAAATCATATAGAATTGTACTGATATCTTGAAAATACGGTACGTTTAATTGAATTATCCAAAAATATTATCATGTTGATTGCATTTTTATCCTGGTTATCTACAAAAAATAACCACGGAGTTTCAAAAATTTCCCATTCCACCGATTTGCGGCAATGGAATCAATTGCGGCAACGAATTTGATATTCATCCAAAAATCTACCCCCAATATTAACAAGAGGAACAAAAGAGATCGATTAAAAAGAATATTTTTACTGAGAAGAGTTTGAGATCATGAAGAGAAAAAAGTTTATATTACCATGTCTTTGAAAGGACACGGTTTTGAAAAATCTATAAACTGTAATCATCAGATATAGATCTATAAGAACAACAATTGAAAGAAATGTGATTGCATTGTTTCATAGAAATACTGATTTTACTGAAATGTCCAACACTCACAAAGTATTTTAAGCCATTTTTCAAAGTGTTATTCTTAACAAATGTTTGTAATTAAGAAATCTTTAAGGTGGAATGCTAAACCAAATTTTCATTTAATGAATCTTTAGAGTATTATTTCTGAAACATATTTCTTAAATTTCACCAATTTGATTCAATTCTTTTTTTCTCTATTTTTTTATTTTTTTTTTAATAAAATTAAAGGAATTTATTCACATTGAAAAATATGAACGAAAGATGCATTTTATTATTATAATTTGTTATTTAAAAAAACATAAATAAAACGTCTTAATGACATTATCTGACAGAATTTAATAGATATATTAATATCATGCATTTATTCACACCAAATTTTACACTCTACATTGTGTTACTTGCAAACATGTGTTTTTCTCTTTCTCCATTTTTTTTTTGCTTAGAAATTGCCAATTTATTGAAGCATATTGTGTTTGTGCCAATAATTTTATATTTGAAATCAGAGACATAAATATTATTATGTCTCTGTTGAAATTAAACACTTGTAATTGGAGATATAGAACTAGAATATTTACCCAGACCTTTTACGTAAAGCGGAATTATATTTCTAACGGACCGGACCTTTTAACAGGTTCGCACCAGACCATTTCACGGAGCGGAACTTTTCTTATACGACACCGGCGCGGGAACCATGGAGAGACATTTCGTTTGAAAATGGCGGCGCCCGTCAACGTGAAAAGTGTGAAACATAAAGTATAATGTGAACATAAATAATTCCTCAAGAAACGGATATCTGTGAAATTGCAGGTAGGGAATCATTTTTTCATATCGTCTTTCACAGCTATATCAATACAAATATGCATGTCACACACGAAGGTCTCCCATTGACCGAGTCTGAATATTAGACAACGCACTTTCATTTTATATGTTGCATACACAATTTTTTTTCTTGTTTAATATTGATTATGTTTGATCTTGTAATCACTCAAGGAGTTATCACTATATTCATATCTAATAATATGTATATACGCCTAGGTCTCTCTCTCCATCTCTCCATTCTCTCTCTCTCTCTCTCTCTCTCTCTCTCTCTCTCTCTCTCTCTGACATATCCAATCTCTTGTTAAAAGTTATCGGTAGGTCAATCTATATGCAAGGTGAGATATCTTCCTGTTTGCATGCTGCCATGATATATAAGAAATATGAGCTGCATTTAAGTTAATGTAGAAAAAAATTCCTCTTGGATATTCTGAATTGGTGAAAAATTAATGTACTCTGCCACATATGCCCTTAGAACTAGAAGAGAGGAAGAACAAAATAGCTCAAGTGAAGTTTTCATTGATTAATGGAAGTGAAATTACAATAGGTAAATACTTTGGTACCAGGTAGATCGTGTTGATAAAATATATAAAATAAACTGTTATCTCCACATACACAGTAAGAGTATATGCATGTTTTAAAAGGCAATAAAATATCGAAAAGACATGGTGATAAGATTCCATTACTTTATTATTCTAATGTAAACAACAGGAAAGTGCCAGGTAGATAAAAACCTTAAAACTGTAATGTAATCTTTGTTTTACAGCCAGCGTTGAAATCCTGACTAGAGAGTTCCACTGATTGCAGCATGTCTAGTCTATGTCCGGGAACGCTCTTCTCCTTCCCAGGGTTCAACAAGAAGTCCACCCCTGTGCCCCCTCAGACCACATCCGAACAAATATCCAAGCGGTATCGCCGGTAAGTCACCATGCAGACTATTTTTTAAAGTTTATTTATACAAAAAAAAACTGGAAACTAAAACCTTAGGCGAGTTCAACAGAGTGAGCGCTCGACAAAATTCCCTATATCCGCACACAGAGTGCGAGCGCTCGCTCTGTTGAACTCGCCTCTTATGGTTGACATTGCGGAAGATTCCTAAAGTGGATACCAAATTAAGGTATTCAATAGTACATGTACTAACCTTGTATATAAGGTTGTATGCTTAAAGACATAAAGTAAAGCACCAACACGTACTTCATAAAATTGAATCTGAATCAGTAGATTTATTTTGTTGAATGGTTTAGTTATCAGAAGGGTTCGAATGACAACCATCTGCGGTAAAAATTGGTTAACAAAATAAATACTGAATCTGATGCTTCTCATGATAGTGTGCATATGTTTAGGATTAATCTACTAAATCGAATGAATTCTCATAAAGTATTGGTGATTTCTTTGACGTGTATTTATAGGATTTCTTTGATGTAAAAAAAAAAAGTAGTATAAACCTTTTTTAGGGGTTAAACTTGCAATTCAAACTTTTTGGAACTACTTTAGCAGCAGTTAACGTATTTCAATGTCTGTTTGAACTAAGATTGATCTTTCTCATATGTAAATATATATGATTTACCGGTACACACTCTCCCACAAGCAGACGAATCATTTACATACATTAGGTAATAATAATGTACATTAGGAGAAGGGGGTGACCTTTTAAACAAATGTTTTGAGTTACATAGCTATTGAACATAAATTTGATCAATGTTGAAATTAAATTCAACATTTATGATTTCAAACAATTTTTGAAACATATTTATTCATAATTAACAATCATAGAGTCATGCAACTGCATGACAGATCTTTGCTCCATGGAGTCTGGGACTATGAAGTATCGTATAAAACTGTCTTGCATGCTATAACCTTTATGTTATAATATTCTTTTGTCTGTCATTTGATTTCATTTTGACTGTATGCCAACATGGTGATGTCAATAAACCATTTAATTGAATTGAATTTTATGTAAAATGATAAGTAAAGAAAAAAGCAGTTGATATCCTGATTGAACTCAGCATTTGAACTGTCTTACAATACACATTAAGACTTCTTTGAAATTACTTTATAATGAAAGAGTTGCATGCAAGGCATGAATTTCTTGCTGCCAAACTCTCATGACGGGACTGGTATACAAGTTTCAATTTTCTTTCATTTCTGATTGTTAGACTTTATTATTACTGTACAATTAAAACTTTGTTTAAAAATATTTTTGTTATATATATGCAATCTTTTGAAAATTATATTTAAAGTAATGTATCTCCAAGGTCCAGACTACTTTTGCTCACGTGTGTTAAAACTATGAACAATTTATATATATATATCATAAAAAAGTAAGTAATTAACTCATCTAGTTATACAATATATTGCTTTGAAATTAATCAGTTTTATATTCACTGCCCATCTTTCCTCATCCTCCCAATGTCGGGGGTCCTGAGTCCACTCATGGTTCCAGGGCCACGAGTGGACTCAGGACCCCTGACATTGTGAGGATGATCTTTCCTAGCTATACTGTTATCTAAAATTTACGAAAAAAAGGAATGCTGTCAATAAAAATTCATTCAAAGTGAAGAATGAAAGGAATCCCGTTATTCTGATCGATTTAACGATTTTGCTAATTGCAGGATATCTGTGTGATTAATTCAATTAAACCAGCCTGCATGGTGTATAATCGACTGGTAAAAGCATTGCTGTTTTATCAGTCAGAATGCAAACATCGAATATGTTCTATCATCCCGAACCAATATAAATGCTCTCCTTACTTTGTTTTTTCTGCTATTGGCAGAATAATCCTTTTCCCTCAAGCTTGTGTTATTGCTTTTACATTAACTTTTCAATTTGGTGATCTCAGACGCATCTGATCCTTTTTCTCTTTTATAAATATCCAAATCAATGAAATGAAGGTACCAGGTGAATCATAATGAGACGAAATCCCACCAATTTTCTTTTGAAAGTTCTTTTTTCAATATAGCGATATTTATCAACACTGTTTAAAGGGATTCACATTAAATTTCCTTTTTCTATTCTTTTTATGAAATAAGGCGATAGCTTGATTTTTTTTTTCCCCAAACAAAATTACTCTTTCATTTTATCGTAATAGGATTTATATTTATTTTTATGACAGTGTTCTCAACTGCAATTTTGAACCAATATTGAATTGGGACTCTCTGGCCGACAATATGCCTCAGTGATCAACTTGATGAAAATATTGACATGATAGGTTGCACAGAACAGGTTTTTTTTTTTATTATAGTAATTACTTTTAAGAGGTGCATCTTTTGGAACTAGTCATGTCTAAATTTATTTCAGAGGAAATTCACCCCCCCCCCCCTCCCCCCCCCCCCCCCCCCCCAAAAAAGAAGAAAGAATTGAAAATTTTTTTTATACCACTGAGTTTTTTAAATTGAGATTTCGAATTTTACACATTTTGCCTTTTTTTCCCAATTTTCAAATTTCCAAACATCCCCATGCTATTTGACTATCTGAACCATATACATGTCACCGTTATACATGTCAATGCTTGATCTTATGTAAGTTTTTTTTTTCACTTTGAAATTTATTGCACAATCTTTAGTATTCTTTTATACAGAAGTGTGTGCATGTTAACAAAGCTTACCACAAATTTAAATTCCATCAGAAGTTCATTGGCCTATTTTTTTTTAAATCTATGGCAAAGTTTCTCTCATAAAAAAAAAAATTCAGTTGAACTTGGTAAGATTTCAATGTTTGTTCAAATTTTGTGAAATCAATGTTGTTTGTTACAAAGATATTAAAACAAATAGCAAGAGATTCTATGTCTCAATTCCTCTTAAGTTTCAACTTGGCATTCAAAATCTAGTTAGTCTTTTTCACTTCCTGCACTCTCTGAATGCTCCTTTTGTTTTCATAGCTCTTCATGGAACTTTTTTGTGGGCTGTCAACCCCCCTTTCAGTTTCGTTCACATCTTTGAGGGGGATCCAGAAAAAAAGAATGCTTAAATTTACTTACATCAGTTTAAATTTGTATTGATGTGCACAACAATGCCTGGAAGAGTAGAAGGGGGTGACCTTTTAAACAAAATTGAAGTTATGCAATTAGGCCTAGTGTATATATGACTATAAAAAATGGTTGGTTAAATTATACTTGTTCTGCTGTCAAATTCAAAAGGTCCAACATTCCAAATCACTTGTTATCACAATAAGATTTCCCCCTACGTGGGTATTGTTCAATTGTTTGTAGTCTGCAAACACGATTTGTAAAGAGTATTCACTGATTTATCGGACTTTTCCTCGGTAGGTTCTTTGTATAGTTGAAAGTAACTGAAGTTATTGGGAACTTTTACAAATCAATTTTTGAGTTAAGGAAATGTCTTAAACATTAGATATTAACACATATATGCATATAATGATAAAATTATTAGTTACTAGTGACTTGATCAAAGAATTAAATAGACGACTTCTTTGATCTGGCCAGACAGAAGCAATTCATATATATACAGTACCGTAACTGGTCTATTCAGGGGTACTATTTCTATTAACCAGTAAATGAATGTTGCAGAGTGAATTGTCTCCAAAAAATTTGACATATATTCATGGTCATATATTATGTACCGTACAATAGTTGAAAAAAATTATTTGAAAATTTTTGCAATTATGACACACTTAAGTATGATATATGTACATCTATTCTGATTCATTTGAGATGCTGATCAATAAAAATCAACAACATTTTATGCTGTAATTAAGAAACTTTAAGGAAAATATTTAAAAAAGGATTGTTAGTTAAATCACCAGCTTTGATTTAAAAAATATCCAAGAAATGTAACCAAATGATCTGCCCTAAAGTTTGTCCTAAGTATAAAAAGAATATGATCATGCTTTCATTGTTGTAGTGAAGTTTTCTGTAAAATTAGCGTGTGAAGTTGAACATTTTTTAGGTTCCAGCAAGTTTCAAAACAATTACTTGTAAAATTCTACATTCATTTGAATTAATGAAATCTCCCATAAGCTGTGAAAGCTTTTAAATCATTTAAGTCAGAGGAAGGATGGCATTTTCTAGAATTATACACTAAGTAGATCAAGTGCTAAAGTAATCAACTTTATGATAGTCAATGTCTAGATAAGGGGGTGGGATTTTATGACATGAAGAAAATCTTTATTGAACCTTTCTATATCAAAGCATTCCATATGCAGATCTTTGCATTTTTATTACAGGTCGGCTGGAATAAAAATTGATCTCTAAATTAGATTAATGTTTTCATTGGGCAAACTCAGTGTGTTAAGCAAACAAATATGGTGGTCGAAAAATATAATGATTTCTTTTTAATATTGAGCAATTTTACAGATAACTGACTTAATTTGCAGATTGATTTGCAGACATTGATCAGTGAACTATTCAATCACAATATGTTTCCTGGTATTGCATTACATTGCATTTATTTCACAATTATATTGCACAAGACAAAATCAATTATTTATTGTGAGTCTTGTCTTATCAATAACTACAAAGTAACAGAGGATTGCAGACTCAAAACAATCATGTGAAACCAATACTTTTGGCGTGAACATTTACCTTATCTATTAGGCAATTTATTGCCATCAAAGGGTTCAGGTGGAAGCCAAACCGTATTGCAGATTATACCCTCATAATTCGATTTTGTCTTTGTAAATTATGAAGCTTTGCCAGTAGAACCAGGTTTAAAATGCTTTTTTCACTTATTTTGTTCCATTCTCGTAAGGTTTTGATAATGGGTTAAAGTGTTTTCATCTTTTAAAAGATTAATAATATCTGATGAGCTTACTACTCATACAGTGCATCTTTTTCATAAGAAAACTTGAGGGATCTTAAGCAACATTGATAATTAATCATTCCTGAATTCTTCAGGTGTGAACATGTAAATTTATTTTTCCACTCCAGATTCTTCACATTATTAATTTGACATATACAAGTATGTATATTTGCTGTGTTATTCATATGACTACTCCACTGTATTTGCCTTTAATGTGTTCGATGTATATAAAACTTTAATCATTTGCTCAGTATTGGTTGGGCAAATTATTCCGATAAACATATAAATACACTATATTTGCTTTGTGTATCAAGTTTCAGTACAGTCAAACTCTCTTAATTCAAACACTAATATGGTGAAATTACAGATACAGTGAAGTTTTGTTGGGTTCTTTGTAAATTCTTAATAAATCATTTTATGACTATAGCTACTGGTTTACCCTAACACCATTACAGATAAATCAAACAGAATTTGAGTTCTGTACAGAGAGGTTAAAAGAAAACCCTAAAATATACATCTAATATCACAGTGCTATATTTATTAGATATGATATTGATATGAAGATCTTCATATTTTGCAGGGAACCTTTCAATGGAAGACCGTGGCCACAAACCAGCCCAGTGGCTGGAGTATATGATGTGGGGTTCTCCTCCACCAGAATGATACTGTTCAACAACAGAAAGAAAAAGGTATTCATTCCATGATTCACCATCGCTGCAAAAGAGTTATACTATTTAACTATTTAGACTATTCTTACCACAATTTGACATTTGACAATGACCTTTAAAGATTAAATTTGTATAGATTACAAGATTATAAGCAATATACTGATTCTTGGCAAAAGTGTATGGTGCTAGGGTCCAAAAAGAGTAATTTGCCTTGAGTGACAGTTTCCAGCTTGGAGTTGTTTTGATAGTATCAGTTCCAAAAATTGAGAAGCAAGATTTAATATTTGTAAAAATGTAATTAAGTAATTGGCCTTTAAATATTAGGACAAATAGATTATGTTATGATGGATAACATCTGATATTAAAGACATGTTCCGCATTAAAAAGTCAAGATTTGTGTCATAGTGTTAAACAAACACATTTTGTTTTATGTAAATAGATAGAAAATCTTTTCTTTTTGTTATTTAAAAAGATATTTCCATAATGATGAGAACATTGTATTTCTTCATTTTCAGCAAAGCAAATTAAGAGGAAACAATGATCCCAAGAGTGAAGAAAGTCTGTAAGTAGAATTTGTTTTCCATTGCTAATATAGTAAACTCATTCTTTAAATTATAGCAAACATTTTTTCTCCTACACCCATCAACAGCTAAAACTTTTGAGAAACAAGACATTATAGAGATGGTGACCATCTCAAAGGGCCCCACTTAAGTAATGGAAAATAGGATAAAGTATTTCAGAGGATTTTGCTTTGACATTGACCTATGACTTTTCAGGTTGGCATAGAACTTCAAGCTCACTACCCCTTAACAACAGACTATTTTGGTTTAATATAAGCAAGATTAAACCAATAGGAAATAATTTGTGGTCTAAAACTGGATTTTAAAGAGATCTATAGCTGCTAAGACTTTCTCAGTTGACCTTGAAATTGATTCAAGGTCACTGCACACCCTTTAACCAAAAGTTCTGTTTATGTGAAGTATGAACCAGATAGGGCTAAGAGAGAGGAAATATACTCTGAAAATTATTTATTTGCATGGTCTGATCTGACATTGTCCCTTGACCTAGAAATTTCATTCAAGGTCACTGCAAGCCCTTTGACCAAAGGCACTGTGTTGGTGAAGTATGAGCCAGATTGAACCAAGGAGGAATTTATGATCCAGACAAGGTTTTTTGTCCCCCGCCGCAACGCAGAGCGGGGACATAGAAATGCCGGGCGTGGGTCCGTGCGTCTGTGTGTGTGTGCGTCCGTCCGTCACACTTTTTTGTAAGCGCTCTCATGCCTACAAATTTTGACAGATTTTCATTAAATTTATACCAAATGTTTATACCACTATTACCCTGGTCAAGTTCGAAAATCAGCATTGGTTGATACTTTTTGTTGGAGTTATGGGACTTTGACCGCAATAATGACTCCGTTTTATCCAAAAATTGACCTTGTAAGCGCTCTCATACCTACAAATTTTGACGGATTTTCTTTAAATTTATACCAAATGTTTATACCACTATTACCTTGGTCAAGTTCGAAAATCAGCATTAGTCGATACTTTTTGTTGGCGTTATGGGACTTTGACCGCAATAATGACCCCGTTTTATCCAAAAATTGACCTTGTAAGCGCTCTCATACCTACAAATTTTGACGGATTTTCATTAAATTTATACCAAATGTTTATACCACTAATACCTTGGTCAAGTTCCTAAATCAGCCTTGGTCGATAGACTCGATACTAGTATACTGCTTGACCGGCGGGGGACCCTGGAATTCTATTTTTGTTCAGATTATTCTGCTATGACCTTAACCTTAGACCTATAAACTTGGTTCAAGGTCACTGCAGACCCTCTATTCAAAGGTACTCTGTAGGTGAAGTGTGAGCCTGATTGGGCCAAGGGGGGAGAAGATTTGCCCCAGACAAGTCATCATGGACAGACAGACAAGACAGACAGCCTGCAAAGGGGCCCTAAATATTTAGCTTACCTGAACTAAGTTCTTTTGTCCAGCATCAGTGTCTGCAAACTTTTTACATTTTTTCTTACTTTTCCAAAACCTCCATTAAAATTGGTAAACGGCAGCCTTTGGTTAAGGGGATACAAGTTTGTTAAAATGAAGAGCCATGCTCTCTTTCAAAGGGAGACAGTAAAGAAATATTGAAAAAATGTTGGAATATTTTGAAAATCTTCTAAAAAAAACCATTTGGTGAAAAAAGGTAAAGTTGCATTGAAGCCTTGTCAGGAAGTTATGTAATTGCAGAAGTTTGTTCAAATCATATGACCCCCATGGGTAGGGTAGGGTCTCAATTAAGGGTTGAATTTTTTACACATGAATATATAGAGAAAATTCTTTATTATTCTTCTCACAAATATTGGACTATATATGCAGAAAAGCTGAAACTTGTATGAAAGCATCAAAGAGTAATGAGATTAAAGTTTGCACAAATCATGATCTACTTTACTACATTTGTATATGAATCCATTAACCTGATCTGAACAGAGTTGTGGATATTGTTGCTCAGGTGAGCAATGTGGCCCATGGGCCTTTTGTTTCCCTCTGCCTTAGTTGCTTTAACTTTGAATTAGGTCATATCTTTAGAACTTTACTATATAGCTGAATAGGTCTGCTAATAGGTACTAAAGGGTTCATAACCTTTTGTAAAGGTTAAGGTCAGTTTGTTTCTATCATTGGGACTCAGTGTCTCACAAATACATTTTATTGACTTTTTAATAGAATTCATAAACAACTGCAACCATTTGACAGTTAAGAGAAGAAAATAGAACTATGCATGTTTGTTTTACCAGTTAAAAAAAAAATGGATATCAAAAACAAAATTGTTAAAAACCTACATTTTTCTGGGCGAGTAGGTAAGTCAGCAAACTTTTTTTAGTGACTTTAGGCATATTTTACCGGTATTATTAAATTTACATGCTTTTTACATGCTTTTACAAATCTGTTGTAGGTCTCCTGATCCAAACAGACATTACAGAGGTAACTATATGATATGTACTCAATTTATACAGAGAAAGAGAGTAGCTAGTTATAATGTTCAAATATTTGTTCACTAATATCATTTACCGGTAATATTGTCTGCTCAATAATAATTTTTTTTTAATAGCCTCTTCGCCTGTTTCAAGAGATCTGCATCATAATTGTTACAACTCAATGTCTCCTTACTACACTGAACCTAAGCTCATCCAATGGATGAACTATAGTGAAAGACCACCACCAACCTATGAAGGTAGTCAAACCTTAAAAATGCCAGAGTCTCTTATAAAAGATTACAAAATACACTGTACAGTAAAACACGCTTATAACGAAGTCCCAGGGACGGCCAATTTAACTTCGTTATAAGCGTAATTCGTTATATCCGTCAAGTTTACAACATGAAATAGAGACTTGGGGAATGAAATTCACTTCGCTGTAAGCGTCAATTCATTATAAGCGTGTTTTACTGTATACTGAATAAAGTACATGTACCGGTACTATAAATAAACTTGTTTGCGTGTGGAAAAAATGACTGAATTCACAATAATGTCCTTCTTGCAACTATTTCTCATTGTAAACCATGTAATTGTAATACATGGCATACATGTATATAATAAAGTTAATCTATATAGATGCTGTCATGAAAATTAGTTACAAAAAAAAACCCCGGTTAATCATTGGTAATTCACTAATTGGAGTCTCCACAAGTAAAGTAAAAGTTGATTAACAGTAACTTGACAGAGGACATGCTACTTTTGATCCCATCTTTCTAGTTATAATTCATTGCATATAATAATAATTGTAGATGGAACTCTAGTAAATCCAAAGCGTCATACAAGTTGCTGTGTTCCCACCGATCCCCTGGCATTCAGAGTCGGGGTCAATAATGACAGACGACCGTACAGTAGAGCGTCGCTTCCTCCCACCTTTCGTTCAAGTCCCATGTTGAACCATCCTGACCTTAAGCGAGGAGAAAAGGAGTACATCGGCAGTATCGCCAGAATCTACAGTGCTCAGCAAATGATCAAGTTGAAGCAGAAACAATACAATCAGCTTCTCTCGTTGGAAATGGAAAAAGGTTGCAATCAATTTTGAAAGTTATAAATGCATTATTCATTAGTTTTTTCATTCATTCACAGTTTGCATACTAGTTTTCTTAATTTTTTAAAATAATCATTAACCAGAGATTGAACTGTCTAGTTAATATTTAAAACAGATTTATATGTGTGTGTAAATTCTTATATGAAGACTTGCATAAAGTTGTATCTCTGTTATTCGAATAACCTATCTGAGTAAAATTGACATCGCTAAATTTTCGCTATAAGTGGAGTAGGCTTTTGGTGTTTTTATTTACACACCCTTATCCAGATATATTGAAATTCAGTTAAGCTAAGAATAATATGTTATAAATGCATCATGCATTTCCAATAGTCATATGTTTTCAGTAGTTGCTATTCATCGCATGCGTTTATCCCAAAATGATGCCATGACTTTGTAAAAAAAAATTTATTTGGGAAGTATAGGAGTGCTTTAATTTAAGCTTCATCCGAAATAAAAACATTATTAATAATCATGCTCATTTGTGTTAACTATTATTAAAAAAAAACCTGTTGATGAATCATATTATCGGAAACATATGATGCCCATTTTCATTGTTCAAATGCGGCATCCAGTTTATTTATTGTGTTTATAGCTTGAAACTGCATATGATGAATACTAACTCAATGCTATGTCTAAGGTTAAAAATGACATAGTTTCAAAATAGTTTACTAAATAAACAGTCATTACAGGCAGCATTTAGTGTTAGACTTTCAAAAAACCCATGACGCCAGGATATTCAGATTACATCAGAATGATGTGAATTATGAACAGGCAGAAGGTAGCGAGCTTGTTATTCTCATCAAAATACATTTCAACACATCTTTATCACGTAAGTTTTTCAGAAATTACCTAATTGTCTTTCTCTGTTATATAAGGCTACCACACACCTGAAGAATACAATCAGTACAAGAAATTTATACAACTTGGGAGGAGACGTCAGTATTCCCGGCCGTCTCGTGCGATGTCTGCTCCCCCAGTCAGATGGTGAGTAAAGAAACTGTAGCAAGGATAAGGTTCTTTTTTTCTCTTTATAGTTATTCACTCTTTAAAGAGTGCAGTTCTTATCAAATTTGGATTCCAGTTTTGCTGCAGTTTTATTTTGTAGACCATGTGTGGAGACTTAACTCATATCAATAAACCGATTTAAGTTTGATGTGGTTAAGATAAAATTATGAGGTTGTTTGATGTTATAAAGTTTATGAGGTTGTAATTTCTAATGGTCACGAAGCATGCAAGGTTATTCAATTACTTCTTAAAACAGAAGGTTGCGCCATAAATTAAAATCATGTCATCAATATTTATGCCCCCCTTCGAAGAAGGGAGGGCATATTGCTTTGCTGCTGTCTGTCGGTTTGTCCACCAACAGTTTCCGCTCATTTTCTTAGCAGAGGATGAACATATTGAAATGAAATTTGGTATACAGTTTTATTATGATAATATCTATGTCAACTTCAATATTGGGTACGATCGAGTCATTTTCGACAGAGTTATGGCCCTTGGACGTAGAAAAATTCCAGTTATTTGCAGTTTCCGCTCATTTTCTTCACAGGGGATGAACACATTGAAATGAAATTTGGTATACAGGTTAATCTTGGTAATATCTAGGTCAAGTTCGATATTGGGTACGATCGAGCCATTTTCGACAGAGTTATGGCCCTTGGACATAGAAAAATTCCAGTTATTTGCAGTTTCTGCTCATTTTTTTCGCAGAGGTTGAACATATTGAAATGAAATTTGGTATACAGGTTAATCATGATAATATCTATGTCAAGTTCGATATTGGGTACGATCGAGCCATTTTCGACAGAGTTATGGCCCTTGGATGTAGAAAAATTACAGTTATTTGCAGTTTTCGCTCATTTTCTTCGCAGAGGATGAACATATTGAAATGAAATTTGGTATACAGGTTTATCATGATAATATCTAGATCAAGTTCGATATTGGGTACGATTGAGCCATTTTCGACAGAGTTATGGTCCTTGGACTTAGAAAAATTCCAAATATTTACAGTTTACGTTTATTTTCTTTGTGAATGTTTCCCAGGGAGGGGGGCATAAGTGTTTCACAAACATCACTTGTTTGTTCTGCAGTTATGTCTTATACTGGGGTAGGAGGGTTGGGAGGTACTAAAGTACTGTATCAAATTTTCTTAAATTATCTACATATCAGTGCAATCATCCATTTCTGATAGTCATAGGTTTCCAATAGTGATATTCGTCACATGCATTTATCCCACAATGATGTCATGACTTTGTAATTTGTTTTTATGAAAGTACATACCAATATACATGTATAGTTGTTTTGTTCACAAACTTATTGTTTAAATTTTACTTCTCTTTTCAATTCTCAATTAAGGACAAAGACATTTGAAGAGAGTTTGAAAGATGATGATGATGATTATGATGAAAAAGAGCAAACAACCAAAAAAGATGCAAGTCCTCGAAGCAAATCTCCGGTCAACAGTAAAGGCAAGCAAGCCGGACGAGGACACTCTAGCCAATCAGGAAAAAGACCAGCAAGGCCGTCCACAAGGGAAACATCAAGATCAAAAACTCCCACAAAAACTGAAGCTTCCAAACCAGAGCAAAAAGATGATGTAGCCTCCAAACCAACACCAGCCACTTCCCAAACTGAACAAAAGGAAGAAACACCAGCTACTCAGCAAACTGAACAAAGGGAAGAAAGCTCTGACACTTCTGAGAGTGACCAAAACTATTCAGGCAAAAATATACACAGGGAAGGATATGACAGACCACTCTCTAGACTGGGCCACATTCCAGAAGGTATTTTAATTCAAAATGATAGCCATAAATTGAATTAATGACATGCCATATATCACTTTGTTTTCATCATGTATACCGATGGTGAACTTTCCTGCCCTAATATGAATGGAAAATAAAATAATTTTTTTAAAGCTCAAATTGATAATACATGTGCAAATGAAGAATATCTCTATTTACCAGATTCTGAAGTTTAAGCACCCATCATGAAATTGTAAACTTGTGTACCCGTTTTTAAGACTATTTTTGATCCAATTTCTTTTAATGATTTGATAATATTATTAGAGACATTAGATATTTACTAGACAGGTTTTTAATATTAGAAGTGAAATGTTGATGAAATAAAGCTAAAAAAATGTTATTTTGTACAAAGCAGACTCTAAAAGCCAAAAGTCTGAACAAGAAACGTCCAGCAACTCTGAAACAGAGACAAAAAATAAGTCGTCTGTTCAGAAGTCTTCAACAGAGGAAAGTGAAACGCAGCCCACAAGTGAAGCAGACACAACAACGAAATCTGACCAGAATAAAGAATCTGGTAAATCTGATGGCAATACATCAACAGAAGATATCTATAGGACGTCAACAGACGACACAACAACATGGTCGACAGACAGAGACAAGACAAAGTCTGACACAGACACAGAGACGGCTCCAAGACCACTGACAGCAGACGACAAGAAGACAGAGACGCTAGCAGAAAACAAACCCAGCGAATCAGACTCGTATACCGATGATTTTGAAAAAGACACGTCGGAAACAACGGAGAGTTCAAAGAAACCTGTTCCACAGTCACAAGAAAGAGTGGTGTCGTTCAAGAAGGACTCCAACTCTGACTCAGGCAGTTCCTCAGAAGATCAATCTCCAGCCAAAAGGAGGGACTCTCTCAGTGATGAGGAAGATATAAGTTCAAGGAGAGATCCAGATAAACTAGAATACTAAATTACAAAAAAAAATAAAAATTTATTATCATCACAGTATCTAATGAATCTGTATTTTACACATAACAGTATTAATGTTGAAAAAGAATTTCACTTCTGCACTATGACTTGCGTTTAAATATCATCATCAAAAGATAATACTTGTTTCATTATAATTTTTAATTATTTATGTTAAGTAGATAGTGGCCAATTAATATAGACGGACTATTTTAATCTATTGATGTTGTACAGGCTGTTTTTTATAATAGATTTATGTTTAGATATTTGATTTTAGAGCATTCAAATGTGATATGTCAAGTAGATTTGACTTGTGTGCCAAACATGTTTTTATATAGGATGGGAATGTCATTTGACTCAGACATTTAGAGATCTAGAACAGCTATATGATAGCTACGTATAATATACAAATGTATATGTATATTGATGTTTTTTGATATGTTGTAGATGCACTTTGATGATAGATATGTCTATTTTTTACATTAAAAAAATATACAGTAAATTCTTGATTTTCAAATTCTTTGTACTGTTTGGTGGATCATAACAAAGATGAAAACCATTTCAAAGCTTGTTTTGATCATTCCATGACCCATACATGCACGACATCTCTGTGATTTTATTCATGCATATTCCACAGAAACTTGGTTGTTAATTTTAACCCCTATAACCTCAAATATTTTTACATTTTTTATTTTTCTCTGGGGTTTTCACCACAATTTTGAAGTAAATGTATTGATTTAACATAACAATTAATGCTCTCTCTATATGATTCTGTTAGAGCACAAATTTTCTGTGGTGTATCAGAAATAAAAGCACTGCTGTCGTCAAATGAAAACAATTGCTGTAATGATACAGTATACACATATTGAATTTTATTAGTAGTGAAAACAACAAATACATAGAATCATTTGAAAGAAAAACAATTTTTCTATGTACAAAGTTCATATTGACGCACAATGTTGGTGTTTTGTGCTTGTGTGAAACAAAAATAATTACTAAAGCTGTTGATTGTTCCAGTCTTCAAAATAGAGATACACCGAACTCGTTACATATACATGTAGTCTTATGTTGCACTAAAACATCAAACCAGACTCTACTACACATAATTAGAGGGTATGTCAGTTCTTCTTGTATTCTATTCTTTCTACTTTGACGTCATCCTGAACCAATTTGTAGACGTACGCAACTACTGTGGATTGTTGGATGTCAAGGATTACAAAGGAAGGAGTAACGTTACTGAAACAAAAGACATACACTGTAGCAACAATAATCTTTGGCTTGATCAGGTTATTGGAAAGCCTCTCCCCCCCCCCCAAAAAAAAATTAAAAAATAAAGTTCTGTTGCCCTAGACTAATCATTTCAAAATGGAAAGCGACAGGCAGGTGTTTTATTTTTTTTCAACTGAGGATAACTCAATTGTCATTTTTTTTTACTTTTAATAGAAAAAAATTGAGCTATTCCCATTTTCAATATGGCATCAAAATTTATTACAAATGTGACAGCATTTGACCTGATGTGGTGATGCCTGAATAATAATACATTAAATTTGTTGCCTTAATTAGCTTAAATAATGTATGAATTGCAATTCAGTAAGTCATTATGAACTACCGGTAATTCTCAAAACATTTTTTTTTAATATTACTAAAGTTCAACAGTGTATATGTTTGTAAATTCCTGGTTTGTGTGGGTAAAATGAAATACACATTACCTGTCTAAAGCATTATAAGCCCCTGTCGCTGAGCCAGGATTGATATAAAATTTGTTTTCATGCTCAAACGCCTCAAATTTATGGGTGTGTCCTGAAATGAGGATGTCTACGTCGAGCTGCCGCTGGACCAGGGCCAGGCTCTCAGTGTCCCCCCAGGGAACCACCTGGTGGCCATGACAGAGTCCTATCCTAAACTGTCCCACTGTGACCACCTTTTGTTCAGGGTAGTTAAGATTCTGCAAAATAATTTTTATACACTTTTCTTAAATTGTGATTAAAAATGAATTACAATAAAGTGTCTTAATGGAATCTTGGGCATTGCTAGTTAGTGTTGAACAAAATGACTTGAGCTATAGGGGCTCCAGGTATCTGCCCGACTCCTGGGGACATGATTTTAACGAATTTCAAAGTCAAAGATGTAAAAGGTAAACGAATAGAGATAACAAGTAATTTTCATTAAAGTGAGTTAAAAATTATCTTGCAACATATTTTTTTCAAGAAGAAAAACATATACAGTAAAACACGTTTATAACGAAGTCCCAGGGACGGCCAATTTAACTTCGTTAAAAGCGTAATTCGTTATATCCGTCAAGTTTACAACATGAAGTAGAGACTTGGGGAATGAAATTCACTTCGCTGTAAGCGTCAATTCATTATAAGCGTGTTCGCTATAACCGTGTTTTACTGTATTTGTTTGTCAGGTATTTTTCCTTCTATTAGTTGTGTAGGAGAGAGAGAGGGGGGCTTACTGAATATTCATCCCTTTACAAATGCTTTATAAAATGACTAATTTCTTTACATCTTTTATATACCTCATCGAAATCTCCTCTAACAACGTGAACATCACTGGCGAGGGTTTTCAAGTAATCAAAGGACTCTTTTGTGCACAAGTTTCCTGTACATAATATATGTTGGATTTTTCCTGGCACAAGTAATTTCTTAAATTTTGCTGGAAGGCTGTTGCATCGATGAGGAATGTGAAGATCACCAAGAACTAGGACTAACTGAAAAATAAAAATGTTTATGTAAAATTAATATCCAAAGCACTCTTTAACAACAAGAGGGATGCCAGTAAGCAATTTAAATAAACTATGGTAACCAGTGCAAAAATTGGAAATTTCTTATTGCTCTTTTACTTCAAATATGCATGTTAAATGCAACAATTTTACATGAGCAAGTTTTTTTTTATCTATAAACTTGACAATAGTGAGATCAATTCCCAAGAAGTTTCAGACCTATAGAGGGTTAAATCTTCAAAGCATGGTTATAGAGAAGCTTGTTATCCCAAATATGTGGTATTCATGTACCGGTATTCACATATTATGTAGATGTACGTTATTTGTTGTAAAATGTAAATAACCAGTTACACTATAAATTTGTATCCCATTAGGGATATCATAAACCCCATCAGCTATCCCTTTTATTTCCGACTATCGCCATATTTAGTTGTCGATTTCTATTGTTCTGCTCATCGCTATACACACTCCCTTTATATAGGGCTGATAGCACATATATGTTTCCTGCATAAATTGTCGAATGCCTCAACAACAATTCGGCCTACCGATGTTTGGGCCAATGAAACATTGTCAGACTTGAATGATAAAAAGGCAATAAGGAGATAAAAATACCTTTCTTGTAAATATTATTGTAAAAGTCGTAAGTTGCTGAAGTCGTATGCATATACACATGTAACAGGATGGGAGAAATAAAGCTGAACCAGACCGTTATTTGAACCCAGACCAACTGAATCTCTAGTCAGGTGGACTACCAACTGAGCAATCTGGCTCTTTGCCCCAAAGGTCACCCCAGGCTCTTTCCTGCCGGAGTTAACCAGTCATTTCCAGAGGTTAGCACCGCATCAAATTTTAATGGGATGGGAGAGATAATGACAGACCAGATCGGAGTTCACATCCTTGTCTGGTCCATCATTATTTTTCCCATCCAGTTACACACGTTACACACGTTTTAGGAATAAAGCACATGTATGTTGAAACAAATACAGTATTTATACAAACAAAAACAGATGTCTATATAATTACTACATAGATACTAAAAAATTTCTTTGGATAGGGTGTTTTACAAATGGGCTGACTTGTCAGACTGAAAAGATCACGACCGACTGTCTACCTGACTACCCATACACGCCCCCTTTTCGGGGAGGGGGAGGGTGTGTTCGGTGATGGTACCCTTTGGCGATTATCGTTCCGGCGGCCCTTTCTGACATTTTACAATTAACAAGCAGTCAATCTTCGTTTTCAGAAACTGTACTTTGATTCTACAGTACCTTTTTTGCTTATTTCGAGGGATGTTTACCTACTATTTACAAACAAAAATGCTGTCACATCCCCTTTTACACAGCGATTAAACGGCGATCTACAGAACTGCATCATATATGTTTATCAAGTATTGAATTCTATGGACACTAAATGAAATGAAGCTTAGCATGGCTAAGTAAAATGATAATTTACCATTTTTCTTTCAATACACAATCATATGATAGTTCCGGAGAGAGATTCGTCAAAGTCAATCGGCGCTTTATTTAAGGACCAGTTTGGTTTTTCTCAAAGTACATTTTCCGGATATCTTAAGTCGTTTCTTTTTCTTTTGTTGGTGGGACATTTATGTTAATGACAGTTTTTCCTATCCAGTATATTTACCTGTGGTAACTTTTGAATTAAAGTCTGCAGTTCTATCACTTTTATTACTGTATTTTACATCAAGTGATAAAACGTAAAATGCTTTGGGAATCCATATTTTTTCGGCTATTATACCCACCGTAATTTCGTTTTATCCGCAGGAAGAATTTTAAAATGTGTATTGATAGTGATTTTTGGATTTTCCGCGAAATAGGAATATCAAAATATGAAGTGTGTTATTCCTGGTGTAAATATCAAAGGTAACGATATAGTGCATTTTCTAAAAAGTTATTTGTACCATATGATCATGAAAATAAACAATTGTGACGATCTTAAGAATGTAAACAATTAAATATGTCGAATATCTCTCCATCATTCATTTGATAATTTTTGCCGGGGAAAATATTCTTATGGGTGTTTCTTATGGGTAATGATTGTGCAGTGACCTTGAGTATCGAGGTCAGAGGTAAAGGTCATTCAGATCTCCATGTCTAAGTTAAATGTCATGTAGCTGTGTAGGGTTAGATAATTATCATCTTTGCTCTGGGTTTAATACTTCTCAAAACTGTACACAGTACAAATATAGGTTGTCAATTCCTTGCGACTTTTTGTCTTTTTACATTAAAAGCAAAATTGCATAAAAATAAAAACCTTCTACAGGTAGGTAAATAAAGCTATGTAGGTAATTCAAGCTACATAGCTAAGTGCACTGGCGTCGGAAGCAAATTGAAAGTGGGGGGGCTAGACTAATCCTCAGAAATAGTGAGAAAAAAGTAATTCCCAAAATAAATCATGGAAATTCTAATCCGTGGTGGTGGGGGGGGGGGGGGGGGGAGTATACCTATACTTCCAAAAGAAAAAAATTCTTACCCAAATATTTTTTCCAAAATCATGAAATTCCTAATCCGGTATGCTTCTGAATCCAACTTCTCAATCTTTTAAGGTAAATTTAGGAACAATAATCTTTTCTGCGAGAAAAAGTAGGGGGGGGGCTGAACCCTCTATCATGCTATGTTTCTAATGGTTAGGTATAACTTTGCAAAAAAAGTGGGGGGGGGCTAAGCCCCCCCTAGCCTCCCCGGTTCCGACGCCTATGAAGCAAACCTAGTGATTGTACTGGACCTGGTTACAGCGCTAGCACGGTATGCCAGATCGAAGACTTGGGTTTGAGTCCTGGTTGAGACTTCACTTTTAACCACGTTACACTTAGTCCCCTATAAAAAACAAAACCCACTGTCAGACTCACTCCTCCAGAAACATGCTTCACAGCATTTCCCGTACTCCTAGAATTTTGGGACAAATTTCTGAAAAAGTGGTAGTATGCCACTGAGGGCGCTTTCCATTAACGTTGCCTCGCCGGCGACGTTATCAGGAAACGGTGACGTTAATGGAACGGTTGGCAATGTCACAATGATCCAACGATGACGATTGCAGCTTAAAACTGATACTTATCTTAAAATTTGACCTAGAAATTTTGGCTATTTGCAGTTTTAATGTATTTCAATGTAGTAAGACAAATTGTAGTTTTAGTAATACTGGTTTTGTAGAATTTGATAACATCGACGCCATATTGTTTCCTAATCGGCAACGGTATATTGCGTTGCCACAATCGCTCGCCGGCGACGCGCGTTTCAGCAATCGGCAACGAAGGCAACACCGGCAAATCCGGCGATGCCGGTTAAATGGAAAGCACCCTGAGTTAACAGATGTGTACTTACTGTCAGTGAACATTTTGAGTCTCTAAAGATCAGTTGTTAGAGCACTGGCAAGGAATGCAAGGGGCCCAGGGTTCAACTCCAGGTTGAAACTTAACTGTTCACCACCTGTTACATACACATATGGTAGTAAAATTTTATTGATGTGTGTAAAATATATTTCTAGTGTATATTCAAGTTTTATTTTGAAGCAGGGGTTCATATTGGACCAACTTGGAATTTGAAGACTGGTTGCATATCTAGATAATTTATTTTAAAAAAAAAAAAAAAAGGTCATGTACATAGGCCTACTTTGCCTAGATTCATTATACCGGTACTTATTTTAATCATGAATCATTATACATGTACTAGTATATGATTGTTTTGCTTTGTAGTGTTTGGAAGAGCTATACATGCCTTGTCAAAGATAGGAGAGGAGCTATACATTGAACCTCTTGCACATGGGGTATGTACATTCCAGGATCAAAAATAAAATGATAATTGGGCTGCATTCAAGATTGAAGCAGCTAAAAAGCCTTACTAATAAATCAGATCTTGAAACATATTTTAACCTATTTGCTATGCCTGGATTTTTAGTTTCTAAGTACATGTATCAAGTTAAGCTACAATACATGTACCATAGTTGCCACTTTGCACAAAATATAATATTTTTATTTTATGGCCTCTATCTCTGCAGGTGCCATGAATCTTTCTATCCATCCATCTGTTTGTTCACCCATTCATATTTTTGTACATATTACACCTTTTGTAAAAGGGGTTTGTAGTGACAATGAACCAAATCTTTAGTTCAAAGGTGAAGGTCATAGCAGAATTATGCAAAAAATGAAGCCTCTCTAATTTACCCACAGAGTTTGTTGGTAAACGGTAGGGTGTGCAGTGACCTTGAACCAGGCTTTGAGGTCACAGGTCATAGCAGACTCTTTGTCTGGATCATATTCTTTCCCTTTATCCCTATTTAGCTCAGATTTCACAAAAAAGGGTCCCAGTGGGTATAGGCTATACAGAGACCTTAAACCAAGTTTCAAGGCAAAAGGTGAAGGTCATAACAAGTTTCATTTTGGTACCTCATATGCTCTTGGCCAAATCTGCTCAGACCCCCCCCCCCCCCCCCCCCCCCAAAAAAAAATTAATAAAAACTGCTTGTAGGCAAACCAATGGATGTACAGATACTTAAACTGTAGACAAAGGTAAAGATAAAAGCAAAGCCCACTTAATTGCTTTTCATCCTTAAGTCCTATCAAAGAGTATTCTATTTTTATCATTTGTTAGAATGTAATCAAATCAATTTTTCCTTGTAAAACTAATTTCAAGTAAACATTGTTTTAGAAGTACATAACATGTATATCTAAATGAGCAATCTGTTCAGCAGAGTTAGGTATCTAGGATCTAGTGGCTCTTAACTCGTATGATCTTGAATAAAGTCCAGATATTAAGTAATCCAGTTTAATAGGGAGAACAGATTCCTATATATGTATGATGAAACATATTCTGCTAAGATTAACAGGAAACATTTGTCCAAATATTAGATTTTACTGGTTTATTAAAGTTTTTGAAGAAACTGCATGTTTTTCAACAGTTCGTTATCTAGTAAACTCTTGTTCATTTACAGCTAGCTTTAAGGACCGTCAACTCATCACGGTCAGCCTATGCCTGCTTCCTGTTCTCACCCACCTTCTTCCAGCATTATGACGATGGCACCCCACCGATATCAGACCAGGACAGTGACGATGCCATCAGGTGCAAAATAGCCATCAAGGTTCTCCCTTCATACTGAATTCCCATTTTGTAATTACTGAAAAGTTGTTAGTCATGAGGCACTTGAATATATTATCAATAGATGTTTATTTAAGTTTTTATACTTGTTAAATTAAGTGAATATTCCTTAACACCTTTTGGAAAACTTTTTTAATCAGGCACAGGCTGATGTATTCTTTAAACATATGTCATTTCAGCATGTTCATATCACTTCAGTATTAATTCAGAAAAGTGGCTATTTCAGTCATGTTTGACAGTCTTCAAGTCGATGTCCAATGTGGAAAAGACAGTTGAGAAGTGCCAGATTACTCTTAATGTACAGAAAGCAAGGCTGGTGTTTAAACTCTACTGTAAACATGGTGAGTTAATGCATGCTTCACTGTAGAACTCCTTACATTGTTGGCATAAGTATAACCATTAACCACAGTTTAGTTTAAGTCAAGAGATGAATCCTAAAATGTACAAAAATCTACTTCAGCTTCATATGTCCAAAATGTGTGTGTATTTTTGTGTAATTGCTGTTATTTTACTGTGTTCCTATATATTTTTTTTCATTTACCCTTATACAACATGAAAAACTGAATTTGGCAGGCTATTGCATTGTTCTAAAAGCTACTTATCTATTATACTAAATAATTGATTCCATCTTTTCTTTGATTAGGAATAGTGAAGACACACAATTTAGCTTTCATAGAGTGTGAAACATTGCAAGCTGTGTTCTCAAAGGACATGTGTCCAAATCAACTGACAGCACAACCCAGGTACTTTATGATGACATACCTGTTAATCTTTCAAAGCTGCTATGTGGGAGAATCTCCCCCTTACCAACTTGGCTACGGGGAGGTTTGCGTAAACGACGTTTTTTCATGTGAAATGCAAATATATATTAAAAATACTGTTAGATACCTTATTTTACCATTGTAATTAATGCATTTCCAATCATTTTAAATTTTATTATTTCTATGACTACCAGTGTGCAATTACAACTTGTGTTGCTGTACATGTTCAGAAAACTATTATTTTGTTTGCATGGTACAATGCAAGAAGTCAATAGTGCCACTTTTTATATTAAGTCTTCTTATTGTTCAGTATTGAACCATCACTGCATGCTGATATCTAGGGTAAACACAGAAAATTTATTTTGCGTATTTTGAATTTGCAGTGAAACCCAGTTAAGAAAATATCAGTAAATGATATTCATTAAAATTATTTTTTGCCTTATATATAGGATAGATTTTTAATTCACAAAACAACATGTATTTCTCCAGTATCATTTAAAAATGATCTCTGTTGTAATGTCTATAGCATCCCAGTAACTCATAGTACCGGTACTATATATAAACTTTAAAAACTCTTATGAAATGCTTTTACACTTTTTCCTCGAGCTTCACTTTATTGGTAGCTTGTATGAACACTCAGTGTTCTAAACTCACTTTGATTTTTACCGACCGTGCTGGCCAGACAGAATTAGTCACGCCTCACTGCACATGGCTTGGGTGCTCTACCTGTGCACCTGTTAAGTGACATTACTGGCTGTGTATTGTCTTCTTTGGTGTTACAGAGTAAAATCAAGATGTTTTAGGCTTTCACTTATTTTTTTTGTATAAGGCCTATGCATAACTAAATACGTAACTGATTTAAGTCAAAAGCGGAAGTAATCGTAAAAAGTAAACTGGACTATAACATGTCATACTATGATCACGGTAGACAGTACTTGGATGGATTTTGATATATTCAAGCTACACAGCAGCTTTTTGAGCTCAAAATCAGAGAAAACCCTGCAGTGGTTGTTGAAATTTGCATGTAAAGATTCAGAATTTGGGGGGGGGGGGGGGGGGAGGGAGGGGGGGGGGGTATGGGGAAGACAAATACGATTGCGGGAGAAATTTGTCTCCCGCATGGGAGATAGGTTGGATGCGGGAGATCTTAGATTTTTAGGCCGTTTTGCGGGAGGGTTAACAGGTATGTGATGAATACTTCTTATACTAACAGTGACTTTGTTTAAAGGTTACAGAGCAATACAACTCTGTCCAGTCATGCCAACAAATTGCTATCTAATAGTGCAAGAAAAACATGCACTTATTTTGAACTTATTTTCATGATATTTTACACATCCTGTGGAAATATTTGATGTCAAAAAATTTTCATTCATTTACTACTGCTGTCATTTTACTTGTCTGGAAAATTCTTCTAAACACCCTATGAACTCATTACCGGTAATAAAGAAGTAAAGTTGTTTAGCATCTTTGTAAAAAAAAAAAAGATGCACTGATTTTAAAACATTATTTTGTAGATTGTTGTGTGACACAGTAATTAACTTCCAATCCAATCAAGAGGAAGTATCTCTAATTGTCTCCCCTGAGAAGATTACGTTTAAAAATTATGTGGATGATGAACCAGGTAACAGTTTATTTAGGATTGTTTTTTTGCTAAGAGCAAAGAAATGTGAACCAACAATAAGGGAAGAAATTAACAGATTTTCTGCAGAAAAAGGCTGGCTTTGTAACAGATGCCTGTATGCAAATGTAGATTGCTCCGTGCTTAGTGCCTAAAAATAATTTCTCCTTGCAAACTCTCAGACATTTGAAATACTATAGTTACAGGTACCAATATTTGTGAATACATGAAAAGATATTTTGGAACTTGCTTGATGAGAGGGGACTACTGCCGTTTCATGAGTGCCATCACATTTAGTTTTATGATATTCGTATTCCAGACTTGAACAGTTGTTCATTTTTTTTTTCAGATCCATCAAAGGTGGTACACACTGCACTAAATCTAGACCCCGATGAATTTGATAACTGTCAGATTGGAGTGGACACAGATATTACCTTTTGTCTAAAGGAATTCAGAGTAAGCAACCAAATGCTGCAATACTAGCAAAGAATTAAAAAGACTGCTGCTTTTGTACAAAATTTAGGTGTTTTGTGAATTAATTGCCATTTTGGTTGCAATTTAAGCCAAGTGTATGATTGCAATTAAGAGCACAGTAATGCTTTTTGGAACTGATGATTGATAAGATTATAAGCCCTCACTTTTTAATGAATGCATGGTAAAAGCATCTTCTTCCATTGATTGCATTATCATTGTTGCTCATGTGAGCAATGTGGTCCATGGGCCGCTTGTTGAAAAAAATATTTGAATCACCAGGGAAGTCTCTCTTTGGAAAAATATTGATTAAGTTACAAGAGAATTGCTGTATCCCAAGTTGATCTTCATGGCCTTGTGATTTCCTGTAATTCCATTGTCTATAGTACATGTGGTACCATTGCTTTGACTTTCCTTTTGTTTCCTATTGACAGGCTGTCCTGGCATTTGCAGAAATCACAGCAATGCCACTAAACATCAAGTTTGAAACATCAGGGAGGTAAAAGTATAAACACATTGTAAACCAACTTTTATTTGTACTAGGAAAAAATGTATGGGATGTTTTTGCTAGTACATGTACATCAATGTAAAATGAAGTTAATTAATTACAACCAAGAGAGTGTTTTGCAAAAGAAAGAAGTTGCAAATAAATGTTTGTTAACATGCAGTGTTATATTACCGTAGTAGAAAGTTTCAAAGCTAATGTACTCTGACATCTTTCATTAGTAACACTAATAATTTTATGAATTTTCTTTTCGTATTCCAGACCAATTGTACTGAGTATAGATGCAGACAGTGCATTTGAAGCTAACTTTGTATTGGCAACATTAGCAGAATCTCATTCACAGACTGGTAACTCATCCAATGCCACAACACAGCAAAGAACCGCCAGGTAATAAGGATTATGTTGACAGACTCTGTCTCATTTTCCCATTATTTTCCATACTAAAACTATTAATTATATTTCAAATATTTCCGTGAGATATAATAATGCATTGACCTTCAATTCAACAATAAAAATACAGCTCTTTAAAGTGTGACTACCTATAAATAGATAAAAATCACTCAGGTATGAAACCCCGATGCGCATGCCCCAGGTAAACCCTAACCGTTCGATAGATACAATCGATGACTTTCAATTCAGCTCGCCAAGTGTGTACACGTGTTTACGTGTTCGGATGGCCAATGCCCAACTTCGTTCGCCGGGGCCTGGACAGGCTACGCCGGCTCATGACGAGAGAGAAAGCTCACCCGCAGAGGCGGTTGAGAGCTATAGTACAAAGGTAGATGAGTCAGAGGACTCTCAATGTGAAGTAGACCATGTATCTGTGGCTGATAAGACAGAGGATGATTTTCGGCGGCAGTGGTCGTCAGAGCAAATTCGGAATGATAAAAGTAAGTCCGGCGATGTTTCTATTAGAACACGCTCAAGCTCTAAAAAACGCAAGAAAAGCAAAACATCAACTGATTCAAGCTCAAGTTCAAGTTCCTCTAGTTCTAGCTCCTCTAGCTCCTCCTCAAGCTCTAGTTCCGAGTCTGACTCGGACGCTGATTTATTCTTATGTTCTGAGAGCACAAATTCTAAGCCAAAAATCCCTAAAAAGATTCTTAAATTTGTCACTAAGTACGCAACAAAAGGGATTAACAAAAAGAACAGACAGGCTATTGCTAAGATTTGTCCCATACCTCATTCTAAAAAGCTTCAGGGCTTGTCTTTGGACAGATTTTTCAAGAAAATATTTTTCAAGGGTAAAAAATGGAATGGAAAGTTAGAGAAAAATAAAGTAAATACCCAGATGAGAATTTTAGATGCTTTAGGGCCACTTTCTGTTTTATGGAGCGAGGCAGAGCGAATAAGCAAAACAGGCAAGGGCATGGACCCCTCTGATGTTATTCAGTTTGTCCAAAGAGCGATCATGTTTGTAGGGAATGCCCATTTCCTTTTCAATACTGATAGGCGTAAGGCAGTGTTAGCTAAAACAATGCCAGAATCTGTAGATGTGCTTTCTGAAAAAAGGTACAAGAAATCATTGGGAAAATGTAAAAGTGATTTATTTGGGAAACATTTTCTAAAACAATTAGCGAAAGATAACAAAGATAATAGAGAATTAAAACAGCTATTGTCTAATGGCAGCGATAAGAAAGTTTGGTCACAAATGCCAGAATCTGTAGATGTGCTTTCTGAAAAAAGGTACAAGAAATCATTGGGAAAATGTAAAAGTGATTTATTTGGGAAACATTTTCTAAAACAATTAGCGAAAGATAACAAAGATAATAGAGAATTAAAACAGCTATTGTCTAATGGCAGCGATAAGAATGTTTGGTCACAAACAAGACAGTTTTCTGACAGAAACCGCCAGTTTTTTCTACAGAGACCCTCATCAAGCCTCCAGTATGGGGGTCGCAGACAGACAGACAGGAGGCAGTTCACTCAGAATCAGAGATACACACAGTACCCACAATTCAAGGGTCAGGGAGCAAACCAGAAATATACAGTGACTCCCAAGAAATCAGTCACTCAGTGAATCAGGTGAGTCTAAAACGGGTAGAATTATCAGAGATCGATCGGAATCTATCAAAATTCCTGTTTTTCAATGCTGTAGAAATTCCCCAGTCAGTGCCAGTTGGGGGACGTGTAAAACATTTCTATCAGAATTGGAAAGTAATTACACGGGATCCTTGGATCCTTCAATCAATCAAAGGGATAGAAATTCCCATATTATCAAATCCTTTCCAGGGAAAAATTCCGATTCCGTCGAAATTCAAATCAGAGGAACAGATTTTGATAGATTCCGAAATAGAGAATTTAGTGTTGAAAAATGCGGTACGGGAGACAACTCCCACAAGCGATTCCTTTTACAGCAACGTATTTTTGGTACCGAAGAAGGGGGGCGAGTTAAGGCCTGTAATAAATCTAAAAAATCTGAACAGTTTTCTCCCTTACGAGCATTTCAAAATGGAGGGGATACAGCTGTTAAGAGATCTCATGGAAGAGGGAGATTGGTTAGTAAAACTAGATTTAAAAGATGCGTACCTGACAATAAACGTGGCAGAGAAATTTCGAAAATTTCTGAAATTTTTTTGGAAAAACAAAATAATGGAGTTTACATCCCTTCCATTCGGAATTGCAATAGCACCGCGTGTGTTTACAAAAATTATGAAAATTCCAATTGCAATTTTACGTCGTCTGGGTATACGGCTGGTGATTTACCTAGACGACATTCTGATTATGAACCAATCTCTCACAGGCATTCAATCAGATCTGTCAACAGCTGTCTATCTCTTAGAGAATCTAGGGTTTTTGATCAATCAGGAAAAGTCAGTTCTAGTCCCTTCACATGTAACGGAATTTCTGGGATTCACTGTAAACTCAGAAACAATGACCCTCTCTCTCCCAAAAGAAAAGGTGATAAAGATAAAGCAGAATTGCTTAGATCTTGCGAGTCGTCAGTCTGTCTCTGCTCGGGATCTAGCCCAATTAATAGGACGTCTGACGGCTACAAATCAAGCGGTTCTACCCTCATCTCTTCATTACAGAAGTCTCCAGTTATTAAAAACAAAAGCCCTGCATACCGGAGGGAATTACGACCATCATGTACAATTAGACGAGGATTTGAAACAAGAACTAATATGGTGGTCTTCAAAACTAAGCAAATGGAACGGGAGAGCTTTAGTCCGTCCCCAACCAAACATTATTGTCAAATCAGATGCAAGCCTGAGAGGTTGGGGTGCAATTTGTCAAAATACAAAAACGGGCGGTCTTTGGATGGAAAACGAAAGAGATCAGCACATAAACGAGTTAGAGCTCAAAGCAGCGTTTTTAGCAATTCAGTGTTTTCAGTCGAAAATTTTAAAAAAGCACGTACTATTGCAATCGGACAACAAAGTAGCGATAGCATACATAAACAACATGGGGGGTACAAAATCAAAGAAATTGATAAATCTTGCAAGTCAGATTTGGCAATGGTGTTTGGAGAGGGAAATAACTCTTACAGGGGAGTACCTACCCGGGGATATGAACATAGAGGCAGACTGGGAAAGTCGTCATTTCAAGGACAAGAGTTCTTGGAAATTAGATCCAGAGATTTTTATTCACCTAATGAAGATAATAGGCCCTTGTACAGTAGATCTTTTTGCAGACAGGACAAATGCCCAGCTGAACAAGTATTTCAGCTGGAAGGAAGACCCTCATGCACAGGCATTAGACGCGATGCTACAGACGTGGAGGGATATAATGGGTTACGCCTTTCCCCCGTTTTGCATGATAACGCCTTGTCTAGCGAAGGTGAGGGAGGAGAAGTGCCAAATTGTGATCGTTACACCGACATGGCAAACACAGCCTTGGTATCCTCTCCTCCTTCAGATGTCGATAGACTTCCCAGTGCTGATACCGATGGGCTCGAGAACCCTAACCTCTCCCCAGGGGGAAGTCCACCCTCTGATAGTCAGCGACACATTACAACTAGCAGGGTGGAAGGTATCAGGAGATATTACACTTCAGAAGGTTTTTCAGAGCAAGTTAAAGAACTTCTCTTGCACTCTTGGAAACCAGGCACAAAATCCGCTTACGACAGTGCCTGGTCGAAATGGAATAGCTGGTGTTTGGAACGGTCAATTGATCCCTTTTCAGCCCCTTTGGCCTCTGTGTTAGATTTTTTAGCCTGGATGTTTTTTCAGGGCTATAAATATCGAACGATTAATGTCCATAGATCGGCAATATCCTCAGTGTTACCGCAAGTGAATGGAGTTTCTGTAGGACAGGTTCCTATTGTAAAACAGTTGTTTAGGGGGATATTAATAAAAGACCCCCCTCGGCCTAAATATGGTTTTTCATGGGATATCAATGTTGTTCTTAAACATTTATTAGACTTGCCTAATGATAACGAACTTTCTCTTTTACAGTTGAGCAAAAAATTTACCATTTTACTTGCTCTAGGAGCCCCAAAAAGAGTCTCAGAGATTGCTAGATTCGATCGTCGTTTTATGGAAAGAAAGGAGGGGAGTATCGTGTTTCACTTACCAGGTCTATCAAAATCTCAGAGGGATAATAAATGTAGATCTGTTCAGTATGATAAAACAGATAATGAAAAACTCTGCGTTTTACATTGTTGTTCCGTTTACGAGAAACGAACTGAATCATTTAGATCGCAGCTTGAATCCGAACCTGATCCTCTGCTGCGTACAACCAAAAAACCTCATAATAGAGTTTCTGCACAAACAGTCAGTAACTGGATAAAATCTGTTATGTTAGATGCAGGTATCGATACATCAAGATTTCAAGCGCATTCGTGCCGGATGGTCTCTTCAAGCAAAGCGCATAATACTGGAATACCTTTAGAAGAAATTCTATCAAAAGCAGACTGGTCAAATGCGCGAACATTTAAAACATTTTATTTGCGCAATACTCCATCTGATATATCTTATACACGTAATGTTTTGAATATGGTGAGTTTGGTAATTTTCGGCTTTAAACATGCATTATTATATCTCACGGAAATATTTGAAATATAATTGAAGATTTTGTGAGGGCGCGAAGCGCCCGAAATGAAATATAAATTATATGATAATATTGAAGTGAGATATAATAATGTACTTCCCTCCCACCCTTGCCCGATTATTGGCTAAGGAGGGTGGTACTGATTAATTGTTTATGTACAAATATTACATTTCACATTACAGTTGGGTTAATTTGTGTCGTATGTGTTGTAGGAGGATAACTCTGTACCAACAAACGCCACGACGCCCAGTTGAGACAGTCTACAGTTTACCGTGGTTCTACGGCAACAAGAGTGACAGATGAAAAACGATCATAGTGAATTGCTGAACAATCCTGACTGTGCAATTTGATGAGAATAATTAATATTTTTTAGATATTATATAAATTCTGTCAAAATTACATTTTGAAGTTTTCTTTTTATGGCTCGCATTGAAAGTCATCGATTGTATCTATCGAACGGTTAGGGTTTACCTGGGGCATGCGCATCGGGGTTTCATACCTGAGTGATTTTTATCTATTTATAGGTAGTCACACTTTAAAGAGCTGTATTTTTATTGTTGAATTGAAGGTCAATGCATTATTATATCTCACTTCAATATTATCATATAATTTATATTTCATTTCGGGCGCTTCGCGCCCTCACAAAATCTTCAATTTCATGACTCTTTTGGACAGTAAACTGCTCAGTGTTAATTGACTTCTATTAAATTTGTCAGATTTATTTGAAATAATTAAAGGAATAAATGATTGCATGAATTTTACTTATCGGTACACCTTTTTTTTACAGCACTGGATCGAGATCTTATGCCAGTAGAGGGAGATTGAATAGAGGAAGGTCACAAAACCAGTCCAATAACTACACAAATTCAAATCATAACAGGTATTGCATTTTGTTGTGTACAGCTTTGATAGGATGTAAATTGATAGTGTTTTTCTTTTACAGTGTATCAAACATACCATATTAAAATAAATCATTTGAAATACTCGAACAACCTGATGTCTTGGAATTGTTTTGGCTGATCAAAGATGTGATTTTAATTACCGGTAGATTTTTGTTTCTAAAACTTCCGTTGCAGATTCCCAGATAGAAATAAATCATCAAATGATGCTGATTTAATGGATGATGACTTTGATGATGAGATACTTGTACCTAACATCGCTAGAGCTGCAAGTGTTCCAGTAACTAACACCAAACAATCACACACAGGGAAAGCCTTTCCTCCATGTAGCAGTAGGTCATCTCTGAATACATCCTCCCAAGATGATAGACCCAGTCCTGTCATACAACCAACATTACATCAGGTGAACCTTTTCTATCAATATTCAATACATGTACTTTGTGTGTCAAAGATATCCATTTCATTATTTTACTGTTGTTTTATGGCGATTTCAAATTGACACATAATAAATGTATATTACTGCTTATTTTATTTCTGTGTTTACCTACGTTTGTATAGGGTATATTATTAAAGAATGATAAAGTTCTATGGAATTTAGATACACATATACTATACATTTTGAATAAGGATGCATTATATCGATTTATTTTAATTCTGTGAATTTTTAGATTGAATCGTTAAAATACCTTTTAATTTATATGTATCATTACTTTTTAGAGTGTCTTGGAAGATGTTCATGCTGCTGATGATGATGAAGAAGAAGACATGCCAGTGCCAGGCACACCACCACAGAAAAAGGTTAGATATATACCGGTACTTGTACTTTCCAAGCAGGATTAAGAATGTGATTTCCTATGAAGATATTTCTTCAGAGAGGGTACAATGTACCGGTGATAATGAATAATTTGTAATATTGTCCAGGATCTATCTATTTTTGTATGTGTGCCATGTTCAGCTGGAAGTTCATAGTTTTTTGTAATCTCTTTGTTACACTATGTATTCCTTTCCTTTTATTGTAATCTCTTGATTACACCATGCATATCTTTCCACTTATTGTGATCTATATGTACTTTGTTTTCAGTTCCGCTCCATGTTTTTTGGCATGTCACAGGCCAGTAGTGCAGTCTCTCAGGAAACACAGAATGAAAATGAGTCCCGTTCTCATCGCCAGGTGCTGGTGGAAGATACAGATGAGGAGGAGGAGGATTAAAAACTTCATTAGCTATAGAATTCATGCTGCAGCTATATGATGACTTTTAAGTCATGTTGTTTTATTTACCTTAATAAACATTGAAACATGTATTGTTTATTAGGTCGGACACAAAATTCAGTTACTTTTAGTGTACCTTGTATGGTTAATTATATAAAATAAATGTTTTTGTTATCGATTTTGAGTGCTCAATAATTTACTTATTTGAACAAATATGAGTGGAAAATGGCATATACATGTATATGTATGCCTCAAATTCATTTACTGTAATGCAAACAAAGGTCAAGCAAGTTGGTGTCCAGGTAGCGTAGTGGACAATGCACTCGCTTTTCACCGCTGCGACCCGAGTTCGATCCTCGTGATCGACAGAGGAAGTATGTGATAGGGTATGGCGGTCGCCCGCTTGGACACGTGGGTTCTCTCCGGGTACTCCGGCTTCTTCCCACACCAATGACCCCCTCGCGCTAACATCCGTGCCAACGAGAGATATTAATATAAGTTGTAGAACTTGTTTATCAATCGTTGTAAAATAAACAAAGTTCAGAAAGTTTAAACATGGATTTCTTGCTTTGGGTTTCTGCATTTAAAAGAGTGCAGTAAGGTACACATTTCTCTTGCATTTAAAAAAGCCGATAAGATAGACTTGTATATTTTATGGCCTTTTAAGGGGATTGGCTAAAAGTAACTGGGATAGGCAGTAAACAGGGTACTCCTATCAAAGATTTTTTTTTTCTTTTTCCATGTGATCATTTTATATCCTGTAATACATGTACCCTGGTACATGAATTGATCATTAAGAATGTATCCCTCTTAACCAACTTCCTTTTGGCAATGACTTAATTTGCTATTAACTTTTAATTAACTGGTTCTTGGCAAATAATTTGGGAACTTTGACATTTACATGTGTACCTGTACAAGAACCATTAAAGGACTGGTCGTCATGAATACCTACATGTACTATTCCTGCAATGTGAGATTTTCACAAACATTTTTCACACTGGAATAACGTTGGTTTGCCGGCATGAAAATTTAGGGTAATTTGAAATATTCATTTTTATGTAAAATCTTCTGAGGACCATATTGCACATTTTTTTTTTTCAAGTGAAAATGCCTAAATGTATTAAAAATTTAATTTTAAATAATATATTGCAGTCCGCATCAGTATCCTCTACAGTAGATTAAAGTTTTGTAATTGTCAAATTATGATTTTAAAACAGTAACACTACATGTGAATCTAAAAAGCTGAAATGTCGTTTATAAGCTCTCCAAATGTATTCAATGGGTCAACTACCGGTACGTTTGTTGGCTTACATAATATTTAATGAACTGTATTCAAAATGGTAAACAACCTACAAAAGGTTAAGCTGTGCAATGCTTTGTCTACAGGTATTTTTGTCAGTTCAAAAAAGAACACTTTCTCAGCTTGGATTAATGTTAAAACCTATTAACACAGCGACATTGGTATTTTGCCCTTTTCATATGCGTTTTGTATCCTAAAAATAATCTAATATTGATAGAACTTATATTTAACTTGACGTTTTAAATTTTAATCTAAATCTAAATTTAATCCAAATTATGGCAGAGGATCAGGTAAAGTTCAATTTCTTATAAATCTACCTCAAGGTTAGCTATAGGTCTGAATTTTAATCTTAATTTCAGCCACACTGATTTGTGCTGCAACATAAAAAACAATAATAATGGACTTTTGTTCATACCTTTTGCATATGTACATAATAAGTGGAGCCCTGCAACCTCAAAGAATCCTATTGGATTTCTCACAAGAGGGCTCTCTTTGAAACATACCAGTAGATTTTTGATCAGGGCTGCATTCCAAGATCGTTGCAGCTAGCCTTACCGCTAGGTGGTAGATATCTAGGTCTATTGAACGGACCGCTAGGTCTCAGATTTGAAGTTGGAAATATTTAAAGTAAAGACTAGTTAAATCAATGTACTTTGTTAATTTCAAGCAGAAATACACATATACATGTTGAAATTCATTATAACTTATAGGATGAACAAAATATAACTAAATAAACAGGTTTCATTTTTGTTACAAAGCAGTAACTAAGGTGGTCATCTTGAATTTGATCCTAAGCATAAAAATATATAGGCTACAATTACCTATGTAGTGGCTAAGTTAGCTTATCTCTTAACAGTGAAGCTGTTATGTAGCCCTATGTAGCTGCTACAATCTTGAACACAGCCCTGCTAATTACAGATGGGATTTTTTTATGAGAGTCACTTGTTCTTGACTTAAAACTACCATTGAGCCAGTTTTCACCACACTTGGCACATAGAGCTCTGATCATAGGCTTTCAAATAAAAGAATGGTGTCCTAGAAATATTTCATTGCCTCTTTTATTTCAATTGTCTTTCATCACTTAAATTAGTACAATTATTATAGTCAACTTAAACATCTCTAGAAACATTTATTTCAATCCATAAAAACTTACAGATTTACTTGTATAAAAAAAACCAATAAGTTATGTCACATAATGAATAAGATTAGTGTGGTGTAAATGGAACTCATTTGTTTATCAACATTTTATATCTAATTAGTGTTTGTGTACGTTTATTAGTTCACAATATTGTCAAAAGATGAAAGTGTGTATTTATTCAAAACAGCAATAAAATGACATCCAACATGTTATTTGTATTTTGATGGCCTGGTATTGTTTGCTTGTAGATTTTGTGTGAAAATAGAGAAATTCACATACCTATTTCATGCACAGAAAATTTACGCATAAAAAAAAATGTCCAGCATTATTTGGTTTCCAAATAAAATTAAAGTTTTCTTGACTGAACAGGACAACTCTTATTCACATCAATAAACAATGAAATTTATCAACAGAATTATTTGTGATACCAATGTATCTTCTTAAAATCTACATAGTTCAATTCGGAATCCACTTTTTTTTTGGTGTGTGTACATAAAAGCCTATATAATTACGATTAATTTCATGGATCACTCTATATACATAATGTAAATGAATATCATGGACTTCTAAGATTTGTAACTCTAAAACAGGGTACAGCGCCTTTTGGACTTCAGGTGTTCAACCTGTATGAATGTGGCAAATTCCGCCACCACATTGCTCTCGATCGAGGCTGACATACCACAGAGTCTGATTGATTGCTCCAGTTATAATGTGACAAAGTTACAAAACAAGAATAGTACACAAATCACACACTTTAAATTGCAACTCTAATATTCTTCTTTCTTTCATCCGCACGCGATCATGCAGTCACAATTTCTCTTCATACATCAAGATCACTTGAACAGCTTGACACTCGAGCTAGTAACACGGTTATGTCATCTGGTTTTCCACCTGCAAAAATGTTTTTTTAAGTTAGTAAAATTATTAGAAAACTATGACTTAAAAGAAATTTATGATTACTGGTATTAATAGGAATTTTCTTTCATCTCATCTAACTTGTGAAGCTACCCCATCTAAATATACAACACATTTATTACTATTTCAATTAATTGGTGTACATCAAACATTGTAAATGGGCATTAAAAAATAAAATACTCTGCATGGTATGCATCATTCCTTCCTGATCGATGAACATTATATGATTGTAGCATGCTCATTATAACAAGAGATGTTTGTGAAACACTTATGCCCCCCTCCCTTGGAAACATCCACAAAGAAAATGAACGTAAACTGCAAATAACTGGAATTTTTCTAAGTCCAAGGGCAATCACTCTGTTGAAAATTGCTCGATCGTACCCAATATTGAACTTGACCTAGATATTATCAAGATAAACCTATATACCAAATTTCATTTCAATATGTTCATCCTCTGCGAAGAAAATGAGCGGAAACTACAAATAACTAGAATTTTTCTACGTCCAAGGGGCCATAACTCTGTCGAAAATTGCTCGATCGTACCCAATATCGAACTTGACCTAGATATTATCATGATAAACCTATATACCATATTTCATTTCAATATGTTCATCCTCTGCAAAGAAAATGAACGGAAACTGTTGGTGGACCGACCGACCGACAGACAGCAGCAAAGCAATATGCCCTCCCTTCTTCGAAGAAGGGCATAAAAATTCTAGAAAACTAAGATTGCATATCTATATTCAAATATATACCTAAAATAAATAACGTTTAACAGTGATTTTTAAAAAATGTTTTGTTGTTTAAAACTAACGATATAACATTGATTCTACATCATTTAACTTCCACAATGTAATTGTCCAAAAGCCTAGCTGGCTTAAAACGGTGAGCTTGTAAGTCTCACATGGTGCTTTTGCAATTAGGTCTGATCCATTGTGAACAAATTTTCAGATTGATTAAAGAGCTCACTTTTGTTGTAATGGAAAAGTCCAAGGTAGTTCCAACATTAAATTAAACCACAAGTTTACTATATACATGTATATTCCTGTTCAATGCATACCTCTGAGATCTATTCCCCTTTGTTGCGCTGATAAAGCAAATGGTGATAAGTAATCTTGATCGAATGAGAGCTCATACGCCTCCTCTGCTATATGATGCGCTGTTCGCTGAACATTTACTTCAGCGTCCTTATGATCCTAAAGTACAAACAACAGGTTAGGTTTCAGACTTATAATAATGATTTTCACACTCGATTTTTTGCAAGTACTGAAGATTTCTTATTTTACACTAGTACTTAATTCCGCAATTCAACCCTTATGCATAAAATTGCGAGAAAGCATATGCAGAATATTTTTCACATTTTTATATAATTTACATCTGTTTAAAAAATAAAAGTGAGATTTAAAAATCTGCGAGATGTGCTTCTTGTGATCTAACACTGATATAATTCCTCGCATTTAATAAGGAATCTAATAAAAGTATGTCTACTTAATAAACAAACATTTCGAAAATCAACACATGATTTAGATTAGCTTTCATCTCTCGACATGATTGCCTTTAAAAAGACTTCAGTGTATTCTTTAAAAAAGAACTTTTTGTTTCTGTATTCAATCTGATCACTATGCATAGCTCAAAACATGAACATGTCCAGTGCAGAGTGTGAACATGTATCTTAGAGATGGGATTTGATGAGATCCTGACCTCAACTACTGGTATCATATCATATGTGTTGTAATATTGTACCATCGCATTTTTTAAGTATCAATAACAGCTTTAACTGGTGATCTTATGATTATATACATGCATGTTTCAGCATGGAATTGCAAAATCACATTATATTTCTGTACCTTCATTTTACTTAAGCAGTCCAAAATCATATCTTCATTCATATTGTCGAACAGACCATCCGTTCCCAGTAAAATAATGTCACCTTCTTCAACATCAAAGGATGAGCTTTCGGCCATTTCTGGGCTGTAAAAAAAACCCACAGAATGAATGAAAAACAGATTTTTACATACAAAGTATTGAAGTAAATAAACTTTTGGCAAAATATCAAACCATTGGTTTCTTAGCTTTGGAGACATTTCAATAAGATAATGGACTTTCGATTTGATATTTCTCTCTTGTTTGATAAATGAAATACAAAATCACCAACCTGTCACTCAAGACAAGTCCTGCCTGACTGGGTGGAGCTACAGCCAGCTGAAATGGAGTATTGAAATAATGCTGCTGCTCCTGTGAGCGATGGACAACTTGTTCATCTCTGATAACCAGAAATCCACTGTCTCCTAGATTGGCCGTGTAAAGTCGTCTTTCTTTTTTATGAAGCGCCACAATGCAAGCTGTACTGCTACCTACAATGTACCAGTGATTACATAATTGTATAGATGAATCAATCTTATTTCAAAGTTCCAACTTCTGGTGTGACTTTCCAACTGTAAGTGCATCATGTGACAAAATGAATAAACTAAGTTTTTGGGTTTTTGGGTTTCAATGACAATGGTCGGCATGACTTTTTATCAATTTAATTAGTACATGTATATATAAAAGAGATTTAATGGGAAAGATTTTGCTGCATATTATTGCTTTCAAATATTTTGGATCTATACCTAATTTTATATGTGCTTAAAATTAATATACATAAAGTCATCCAACATGTTCTCAAAAGATATTTACTTGAACTGTTGCAGTTGCATATATCAAAACAAATCATTAAAAAGTTCAGTCCCATTAAATCGTGACTTAATTTGGATATTCAAGAGTACGTAATTGATGGAACATGGTTTTAACTAACATAGTCAATGGCCTACAATACCTATAAGGGGTGTTTTCATCTGTTGGAGTTCATAGTAACTGGCAGCAATCACAGTGGCTGGAGCCTGGGCATTGAACCTGCCTTCTCTCACCATTCTCTCACAGGTTTCCATCAGAGATCGTGGGAAGGCAGAGGGATCTATTCCATAGTTCCGCCAACCCCCAACACCATCAGCAACACCTTAAAAGTATGATGAAATTGCTTAATCAAGTTCTGAATAACTTAGCTGCAGGTCTGTAGCTCCCATGCTGTCTGAAAAAAGTCGGATGGACGACATGGGAGCTACAATTTCGTACGTTAAAAAGTTGCAATCAACAGTGCAAAAAAATTGTGCAAGTTTTGGACTGATTAACCTTATTTCCACACACATTCTGTGAGAGAATTTGGTGCCTTAATATTTTCAGGCAGTTTACTACTGATATCATTACTTTACTTGCCTCAGACTATCTCTTAAACATGCTAACCTCAGAAAATAAATATGTTAAAATCATGTGCAGATTGAGAGTTGCATGTAAACAAATGGCACCACTTCAATTTACAGGGCTGGTGACTATGTTTAAAAGAATATAAGAACCATCAGAGTGATGATATCTGTAGTAAAATGTCACAGGAATGTTTTGGAATCAAATATTTCTAGAGAATGTGTTCAAAAATAAGATTACCGGTAGCCACAAAACCATCCAATTTTTTGTGCACATGTACAGAACAGTACTGGCATCGACCGATTCTTGCTGAGGACCATTTATCGCCAGTGTATTGTTACGTCATTTTATCAACACAGAAAATTATATGAGTAAAATGACATACAATGCAAATAATGATGTAACAATACACTGGCAAGAAATGATATAAGAAAAATTACCAAACAATGCATTGGTGAGAAATGGTCCTTGGTAAGAATTGGTTGCATGCCAGTAGCTCCCAGGTCGTCAATCCCATTTTTTTTTTACTATGAAACACAGACTTGCAGCTAAATAGAGCTATACACTAAGTAGCTAATGCAAGTTATATTATCAAACCAAGAGATTGTGCTGGACAACAGATCCCGCACAAAATAGAACACAAGCTAAAATTCAAAACTATTGAAATCTAAGAAATTGTTAAAATCTACATTTTAAAACCAGACAGATGTGTATCATAAGTGAACTACGTGACCCTTATGACAAATGATGCAAAATTATCATATAAAACATGCGCAGAGGAAATTCGAATGAATGTTTGTAAACATCAGGGTCTGTATAAACATAAGGATATATCCAATGGAGAATGTCACAATTTTTTCGATTTCAATTTTGAAAACATAAAAACAACTAACCACTCATCTACAAAAATCTGTTATTATCGAAAGGACAAACACAAACAAAATATTCAGAAGGTCAAGAAGAAATCAAAACAACACAGAAATTTTCTAACCTATAACATCAGCAGTTCTATTATTTGCAACAAAATAGGCATCGTCGCCGAATGTCCACTGTTTGAATGATGGCGATTGAGATATTGTTTTGGAAAAGCCAGCTGATCCTGTCACCAAGTGTAAAGGTTCCTTAGGTCGAGTCTTGAATTGCAATTCAGTATGAAGTCCTGCTATAAACGTTCTGGATATCCCCGCAAGTCTTCCCAACAACCCAGATGCCATGACAATAACAGCGTTAAAGTTCCATATTAAACCAGACGACGTTCATTGCGGAAATTGCTTCAATAATATCCCATTCTTCGTCCTTTCCATGTTATGTGCTCCATCTTTCGTGACGCAATGAATGACCTTCATTGATAGCTGGCGGTAAAACAAGAACCCGTGAAGCAACGACTGATTCTTTAGTTCTGTAAAATACAATTTTGATTTAAAAACCACTTCATATAATAACCATACATTGTAAAAAAAAAAAAAATATACCTACTGAAATAAAACTGTGTGTTACATTGATTTCATAAATGATGTGTTATTTTGTGATTGCTGTAAAAAGGGGAAAAAAGGAGGACCGGGCCTCTGTAGAACAAAGACTACCCCCCCCCCCCCCTTTCCCAATCCATGTAACATTTTTCTACAGCTAGGGTTACTGTAATATTTTTTTTTTGGACCAATTAGCTTATTATTACTATAAAAACTGTGGTCTCTCGATCTCTTGAGTTATCGCATTTTGTACTAGACTCTCCCCAAAAAATGGCCCATCTCTTTATTTCTAAACTGGGTGGATACGTGTACTTTCAAGTCCATTAATACAAAGATATTAGATTTCAAGTCAAATCACGTTTTTAATGCACGCAGAGACATAAATATATTGCATGCCAAATTCACAAAAAAGAGTTAACATGGTTTCACATCTTATAAATTAGGTTTATCGACTGGTATAACTATAGCAGGCCCGTAGCATCAGGGGGGGGGGGGGGGGGGGGCAGGGGGGCCTGCCCCCCCCCCCCCCCCCCCCACACTTTTTCTCGCAGTAACAATTTTTTTTTAAATTTACATATAAAAAAATGAATTATAATGAGTTGGCCCCCCACTTTTTTGGAAGTAAGTAAGAAATTGATATGAAAATAAGGAAATGAGGAGTCAAATTGAAGTTACCTCTACTCCCCCCCCCCCCCCCCCGGATTAGGAATTTCATGATTTCGAGGGGAAAAAATTTTGGTAGGGAATATTTTTTATATTTTGGAAGTATAGTTTATAGGATTTTGAAGATTTTTGGAAACTTTAAATGTCCTTTTTTTATTATTTTTTTTTTTTTTTTTGCTTGTCAAGATTTTTTGGATGGGTCTGCCCCCCCCCCCCCCCCCCACTTTCAAAAACGATGCTACGTGCCTGGCGTGCCATATAAATAACGTAATGTTAGTTTTGTCTTTATTGCACTACATCATCGAGCTATATATCTTTTTTTTTTAGGTGAATATCTTTACAAGGAATTCTTTTGGAACATCTTGAATACTTGTTCAAAAAACTTTTGTGATTTTTTTTAACACTTCTGTGATTAATTTCGAAAAGAAAGACAACCTCTCCGTGCCCTCAACGAGCCGTTTTGAGGAAGGAGAAAAAAACACTGCCTACAATCAAGGTATTACTCTTGTGTTGATTCGTTTATAGTTTAATTCTTGGTTTGTATTTTTATAAACTACTGATGAATATAGTTATGTTTATTAGTTTTTAATTATCCTTTTGTCCAGAAGGAGGCAGACCCGAAGCGGAGTAGATCTACTTATTAAAAATCGACTGAAGAAGTTTTTTTGGATTTCTTAAAAGCTGCTGTGATAATTTACTGATGCAATTATTCTGACTAAGCAGGGGCATATATACTACTAAGTTGTTGAAAAAATTGTCTTTTTTTCCTATATTAATTAATGTCTTCTCGTTATTATCATAGAACATTCTCATTGTTCATGGTCTTTCGTATACACATATCATAAACAACACACGGATTGAATGAATTAAGCAAAAAAGTACATCATCATGCATCTACCATAATCAGGGACGTTAGTATATACGCCCTGCCACAACCAATAGATGATTGGTGTATTCTGTATGGAAATTAGACCTCTCAATCTTCAAAAAAAAAAAAAAAATAAACAAAAAAATAAAAAATAGCAGGGTATAATGTTTTAGTACCGTTTTGCTGGATCTTAGTAGCTCCCGATTTGCCCCCCCCCCCAAAAAAAAAAATTGGACGTGGTGGCACTATCAATTTTTTTCCGGACTTGGTGGAAATAATAATGTGATCCACAGGCCGTATTTAGATCTATTTATACATTAGGGATGATGTTATAGGCCTATATATATATATTTTTTTATAATTTTGTTCCTAAATATATAACATTATCTTTTTACTACTTACTATTAACATGACTAATGTTATTTCAGTTTAAATATGATAAACGGTTTTTAACAGACTGGTTGGAATTTTTAAGAAGGCAAACATTTATTAATATGATGTAGTCCGGAATATTCAGGGGTTTTTTTTTGGGGGGGGGGGGTGCCATTCCCCGTTTTCTGTATTATTGATACAAAGAAACTTCCGGTATACAAACTGATGAAAATATGTTCAGCTCTAATTTGTAAGTTAGCATGTAAGAAAATAAATGCTATTCGAATATTTTGCGATATGGTGCCTGCAGCATAAACATACGATGTTAGCGTTAAGCGAGTAAAAGCTGAAATAAGTGATCGCATTAATCATATACATTAGACCACACGCTGTTGTAGCTGTAGCCATTTTATCATACGGGTGAATACATCCAGTACCTGCAGGTAACGTATAACGAAACGTATACCATTATACCTGTACAGTGCCGTCGGAAGCAAATTGAAAGGGGGGGGGCTAGACTTATAAAAAATCTTGACAAGTCAAAAAAAAGTCTTTGGTTATGGTTATGTTTTACATGTACTTTGCATAAAAAGTGTGTGTGGGGGAGGGGGGGGGGGTTAAGCCCCTCCTAGCCCCCCCCCCCCCCTCCGGTTCCGACCCCTATGCATTGTATGGTTTGCTATAAAATTATTTCTAAACTATTTTAATTTATGTTTATGGTGTGACTGTTTGTATGGCAAAACCAATAAACCCAATAAAATTTTATAGATTCCTCAAAAAGATCCGCCTTATCTATGTATTAATTATAGTCTGTCACAAGTTATTGTTTACATCACATTTGGACAATTTTTAATAAAAATACACAAACCTATGAAAAAAGTACAATTTAAATCGCTTAAAGGGAAAAATCCAATATATCCACAAAGGGAGGTTGAATTTTTACATGGGAATAAAAAATGAAAAATCTTTATAAAATCTTCTCTTCATCCATGTGGCCAGAAAAGACAAAGTTTATTTGGAAGCATACTCAGGTAGTGTGGAAAGAGAATTAAAACAAAGAACTTCTGATTAACTGAACCAACAGAGTGGTTAAAAAATCTTTTAAACAATGTCTACTCTACTAATTCATATGATTAGTAGAAACAGACATCACCTGACAAATTTAATCAAAGTGGCAAAACTCTGAACATTTGCAAATTTGAGAGAATAAAAAATTGACCCAAAAAATTGATAAATAACACATTTTATTGGTAATTACTTTTTAAGCAATATTTTTCAAGAAGAGATTACAGTGGTTTTAAAGTGGCGAAGAGTATGGACAGCCATCTTGGACCACAGCTTTGAAGTTTTAATATTACGTGTTTGTTATCTCTAAAATTAGTCATCAGTCTCACTTACACATATATCTTCTATTGGAAGAGCTTGGCTCTCACAGGCTCTAAGGGCCCATAAGTTGGTCTCACCCTTTATAGATATGTTTTAACATGCAAATTAATGCAACTTTAAGTATACTAAGGCTTTAAAATCCAGATATACATGTACATTTGTATGATACAAAATGTGGGCACTAATAAATGTCACATAGATGTATATCTTTGTAATTCTTGGTTATTTGAATGAGACGTGATGTTTCCAACACTACTGCAAATGAGCATGGGAAATAACAACAAACATACACGCCTCTCATAATTTTTTCTTATGGCATTTTTTATCCGATTCATTAAATATCGTTATTTTCTATTGTCCAGAAAAATCTCATTCTGTCATCTTAATTGTTCTTGATAATCAAAATGGAATCACAAGACCAATGTTAATCTTTTTAAGGTTTTAACATTTTTTCCTCAGTGGAACTAAATTAAGCATGATGAGTGGACATGTACCGTAGTAGATGTGAAATAATAAATATAGGAGCTCCAATGATTTGTGATTGATAGTATATTGATAATATTTTTATCTAACTCACTTTTTTTCTATCCCCTTGCCAAAAAAAATGCACAATAAGTTGGATAAAAATCATATACCATCACAAAGCATGAACATTTCTATTTATCACATGTTTTAGTTCTGTTTCAATGAGTAATTTTATTGCTTTTTATGCAAAATGTTCTAATGTTATTTCAAAATCCCCTGTGATGTCATCCCAGTTCAATACCCATAATTTGTTACATGGGTGATATTCACCACATATTGAAGTAAACGTGAAGTAAATATACATGTTTCCAAAATTAATTATTACTAATTTTTTTTTGTTCACAGAAATTGAATTAATGGACTATTACTTGGGTAACTGGAGATCTCTTGTGGACGAAATTGAGAAAGACAGCAGAGATGAACAGCATTTGACAACCGCAATTCAGTGGTATGAAAATGAGGCATCATCTAGATATGGCTGCCAACCACAATGGAATGAGTTACTGACATGTTTGCTTCACAAGGAACCTGTAATCAAAAATGGAGTGCTTGAATTGTAATTTTTTTTTACAATACATTGTCCTTCATAGTTTCTAAATGTGTTCATCTTTGGATTTAAACACGTATTATAGATTGCCATTCTCAAATTAAAAACATAAATGCAAATTGTAAATATTGATTTAAAGAATTAAATTTTCAGACAAGTAACAAAGAAAACAACAGAATATCACTGAGTGAGCATTCCAGCTGTGTGATTTCGTACTGCAGTTGCACGCTGTCACTGACAGATTGCTGTTGTTTAACTACTTCCACCTTCTTTTGCTTGTAACTTCTCCATATTATGGGGCACTCATCTGTGTATAGGGTCCACAGAAAATACTTTATGTTCATTTCAAACAACTTTGAAATAAATGCACGGAATACTATATTCAGAATTCATAATTTTACTCTATCTTAACTGAATTTTTTAGCAGATCTACATTTTGGGGGGGGGGGGGGGGGGGTAATTTTTGATAATTTTCACCATCTGTCTTATTTGTAGCTGATTATTTACAATTTCAGTGATCCAGTTTTCCACCTGCTTAACCCTGGATTACAGTCCACTTTCCTTCAGCTCTTGCTCCACTTTAGGCATGTTATACCTAGATCTGAACTCCTTCCGTTCGCTAGAGACATAGCACAGAGGTGTGAGGGTGGGGAGTCGTGGCTGGATGTATACATTAGGATGCTTGCAGCTCACTGCCAGCTGTCGGTGTGTACTGCTATCAGTGCATTAACGTTAGATATCAAACCCAAATTTCTGATTTGGTTTCATTATTAAAGGAATGTATTTCTTAATAATATATATTTAATATGGGATGGGGTGGGTAAATGAGATGAAGTAATTTATTATTTGGCTTGTAGAAAAAAAATTGCTGATAGTGCATCTATTTATCTATTTGTTGACCAATGAAGTAAAAAGTTGGCAAAGTCAAAGTTATGAATTACATGTACTAAGGATTATTTTTTATGGCTTTAGTTGTACAAAAATGGTTGCCACGAAACTATTGAGAATCAAATTTGTGATATTTTTAACAAATGAATATTATAATAATATACCACACTCTTATGTATTTTAAAGCAAAGCAAATTCATGTAAAATGAATATCTTTCTTCAGGACTTTAAGGGACTTTCTGAAAGTGGACAAGTTGAAGCCTATAAGTTCACTTCACAGAATGAAGAGCGAGCAGCCATCCTTTGTCAACAGCTCTCTCATGTTACAGTGCCTCCTTCCCAGTTAACAGGTAATATCCACATGACACAATCTCTCTCTTGGCTAGCAAGGAATGCAAGAAATTTAGCTGGTCATTTTTATGCATTAGATTTGTAGAATAGATGAACTATCCATTAAAATTTGTGCTTTGATGGAACCCTTTTAGATGACATTCTAAGAAAAGCAATTTGTAGCTTCATGCTTAGATACTTGTGTACTATATATTGTGTAAAGTAGTGATTCTCTCTTTGTTGTATTACATAAATTAGATTCCACAAATTTACCTGAAGCAATTGAAATAACAGAAGAAATTGAGAGTGAGGAACCAAATGTAGAAGAAATGACTGGTAAGTAGAACAGACTCAATATTATCAATCTTAAACAACACACTTGTCAGATTTTTAGTACTGACATTTCTTTTTTGTTTTCTAGACTGGTACCTTAGTTTTACTAGTTCTTTTAAAACTTACATACATCCGAAAGCTAACATTATAAATATTAATATTTAATAACACACATGTTCTTTTTCATTTACCTTTAGATTCAGCATTGGAATCAAAAGAATTTCCTGAACCATTGAATACAGCCACAAAGGTATTGATGAAACATGAGTATACGGTATTTAACATTGCGGCCCACATTAAAATTTCAGTTCTTTTCAGTGAGAAATGATAATTATTTAATATGGAAGTAAATATTTTAACTTATCCATTGCAGACAAGCTTGATGAAGCTGAGAGAATGTTGGCAGATGGAATGTATTGATTTGCCAGAGGAATTCAGTTTATTTTACACATCGACTCCTGATCAGGTGAATAATGTTTATATGCAGAGTAATTCATACTTCACTTATACTGAAGCTTATACTGTACTGACTTTAGGTTAACACTGTAGAGAGGTTTAAATCTCATTTGACACACTTAAGGATACCAGCATGTGTACATTACTTGGACGTTTTTGTAAATTTGATTTGTTTTTCTTTTTGAGGTGTAAAATAGGGGTTTTCGGGAATGTTCTTGATTTAAAGGAAAAAAGATATGTAATTAACATGGTAAACTAAAACCATGTTCTGATCATTAATAAAATGTGTATGTTGCTATCGGTACATTTTTGTCCGTTTTAGAAGGAAACTACCGGTAAACAATATTTTTTATAATAACCTTTTCCTAGGATAACCTTCTCAGTCTCAAAATGTTGTTCTAAGCAACATTTCTTGACCTTTCTGTAACAAGATCTGTATCTTTTGTTTTACAAGATCACTCTTTCTGAATTTATTAATTTAGGTAAAAATGAGTAATAAAAAAGCAGTCGTTTCTAGGTGGCTGAGTATTGCCAGGTTTTGGACTTTGGGACCTTGACAGAAAATGCCGTGGTATGTGCTGGTCAGCATTTGTTGACAGTCAGTGAAAATATGAGCCACAACAACATTGTACAGTTTCTTCAGTCAGCTCTACTTAAAAAGGTAACAAGGAGTATTGGGGGTTTGCATTGACTATATCAGACTACTGTACTGATGTAGGATAGGTTAATATAACTCCGGAAGTACCAGTAAACATTCCTCCTCTTTGAAAAATAATAAAATCACAGCAAAATTCTAAAATTAGTTTCATAAACTCTTAAGCTTGACAGAGATTAAGATTATTACAGGTTTCTTTGTCTTCTTTTTTTTTTTGGAGAGGGTCCAATTATTACTGAACCAATGTATATCAGAATGCGCTTCATGTACATAGACAAATACTGTATTTGTGGTACAAAGTTATGCATGTACTTGATTCACCCATATTAATGTAAGTACAGTGTACATGTACATGTATTGTCTCATCTGCCCATCTCAAGAAATATACAGTCACTAATTTGAATGTTCATATTTTCAGCTTTCAGAGAATATTTCTAGACCATTATTAGGCTTATTGAAGAAGATGGGTGAAGAAATTCCCAAACCACTGGTTGATGGTATATTTGTGCCTCTTGTCATGTCAACAGATCAAAGTAAGTATAACAGTAGCTGTAATCAGACAAAGATCATCTAATGATTATATGTATAAATTGCAATAACATCATTTCATTTGTACTTAAATTTCCCTGCAGGTTCCTCAACAACTGAAATCATTTGCAAAATAATGAAAGAATCAATGCAAGCCAAAGATCTGATTCATATGGTTAGGTAAGTTTACACATATCTGTATTAAGTCTCCCAAAATTTTTAGTTTAACAGAAATTTTACCAAAGTTTATGATTAGTTCTTAAATATGATAGATGTAAACTACAATGTAGGTAAATATTCTAAGATAATGCTAGAGTTAAGTTTAGTGTGATATGCTTTGTCTATGATTTAGCTTGACACCCCATGTATTTGCTACTTTTATATTTGTAGAAAACTTAACAGCATCCAACAAGAGTTAACAGAAAGTCATGTATCTGTATACCAAACACTTGTTGAGCTCAAGGTACTATTTATCATTCTCAAAAACATGCAAAGTTTTGGGAAGAAAAATTATGAACATTCAGAAAAAATTGTCAACTTTTTAAAGGTTTTCTTTTTTTAAACAGATTCCAATGGAAGGTGAAGATTTGACCACAATGTTGGAAACTCTTAAGAGATCCTCAACAAATTTTTCAAAAAACTTGAAATTTGGAAAGCTGATCCTTGCAACTGTTAATATATATGGAGATCAGGTAAAATAGGGTTTAAAGTACGGTACTGTACTCTGTAACACCAGTATCCCTTTGTAAAAATGTCTCCTCTTTTATCCACAAATCCACATTTTTCTTATTTAATTCTTCAATGATTTTAAACTAAAAATAATTAAAGTACATGTATTGTGAAAAGCATTTCAAGAAAACTGGCAGAATATTGGTAAATCTTGAAAAAGTAGGCATTTTTTAAAGCCATAATTGTATTAAGGTCAGACGACACGTTCCTCGAGAATCTTTTTTGTATCTCCTCGTAATAAAGAGTTCCAATTAAAAATATTAATTTTATAATTACTTTAAAAATGATCAAAATTAACTTGAATTTGGTTATATGTGTACATGGTCGAGTGGTTAAAACCGTGGCCGCTCACTGCCAGAAGCGTATAGGTTCTAGAGGTCGTGAGTTCAAAGCCCCGCCCCGGCGGAGATATAGTTCTAATTAAGTGAATTTCTCTGCTATAGATGAATTTATTTTTATATCAGCAATTCAAGTGTATTTTCAAGAAGATTATATAGGAAATTGCATACTCTAGTATTTTGCAGAAATTCCTGGTAAGGAACCCTAATTTTTTGCAAGAAAGCTTGTCAAAGTAGTAGTAAACCATTGACAAATTCCTGGAAAAAGTTATCTAAAATTGAGGAACGTGTCGTCTGACCTTAAGAGCTGTTTTTTAAAATGTATTTTGCTACTGGTATGATGTTTCAGCCATAAGGTCCAGTGGACTACAATTTTTGGCTGTGTCTGGTTCTAATCTATTTTGTATCTACCTATTTTGTATCCACCAAAATAAGATCAAGCAAACTCAAGAAGTTTGTGACTGATTTGACAGACAGAGACTTAAACCATTTTAACAAGACTTGGACTTTCAATAGGGCTATCTAAACCTTGCGTCAAAACAAGTTAAAAATAAAACGGTTTCAAGCGAAATATGCACTGATTGCATAGTCTTAGCTCAAAAGCCAGACAAATCTTATTGATTTCAAAGAGCCATGGCTGAGTGGCTAGCAATGAAATAGACAGACCTACGTCACATTGCTGATTGACACAACTACCCATAGTCCAAGCTCTTGTTAAAATGGTTCTACTAGTAGGCCTAATCATTCACCCTCTTCCATTGAGGCCCAATTACCAGATTACATGTATCAGATAGTTAATAACAAGCTGGGGTCTATTTTCACAATACCTGAATGTTATTATGTTTTATTTTACAATATATTTAGTAGAAGAATGGTATTTAATAAAAGAATCATTATAAATCTGTTTCAGATGGACAAGAATCACATATCCACACTGCATCAAATACTTCAAAACCATTCATCTTTCTTGAAGAAGTCGATAAAGTCAGCAGTGCAAAAACTCACAGTTTGATAAAGGATTTTTATCAAATTTATCCAAACTTTATTCCAATGATTGCTAGCTTGTCATTCATTTCATGTTTACTTTAAATATGATTAAACTTATTTTGTCACATGGTGGCACGATCTCTTGTGATTTGTGATGGTACATGTATTTTACGTGTCTTCTCGTCAGATTTATCCGTTTTGAATTTTATTCATTTGAGACAAGTAATCATAATCATTGGGAAGAAAAATAACAAGGACGCGATTTTAAAGATGAAAAAAAAATTAAGTATCAATTATTTCACACGTCCTTAAGACGTTTTGTGCATACTGGATTATTTTTACTCCTCAATGAACTTGATCTTTATTGTCAGAAAATCATGACTGAATACATTTTGTTTTAAATACAGAAGTTAAATGTTACGAATATGATAATTCAGTGATTCATAACTAAGTTGTATCAATGTTCGACAATGTTCCATATTTAATTTAAACAACGCATTTTATTAATAACACGTGACTGCTTGAAAATAACAGGCTGTTATATATGATCTTTTCCTCTGGACTTCCCTCAGTTCCTCTTTTGTAATGCCTAGTTCCTTCACCGTGTCCTCGACTACAATCATTAGGCGCAACAAAAGGTTGTTGGCAATATTCCGGAACTCACGTGCCTCAACTCCAGACCTCTGAAAAGTAATAATATGTGAATAAAGACCCCAAAAGATAGAACAAAATCATTTAATTCTGTTTTTCTTATCTTGGAATAACTGGAAAATACGTTGAAGTTTTTCTTTTTATCGTACATATGTATATAAGACGAAAAAAAAGAAAAAGGTAACATTAAGATTTTGAAAAAAAAACTAAAACGAATTGCATACATAATTTAAGAAATGTTGCAGACTTTGAGCCCAATAAATGAATTTGGTAACTGAATCCAGTTAATACCAACAAAGGTTTTGAGTCTTTTCCATATGGAATTCCAGATAACTGCTTACTGTCGGCTTATTACTGCTTGATGCCTACTGTTCTTGCCTCTGCGCATATGCGACAAATGCTATACAAGCAGCTCACTTGACATTAAATTGTGCATTCAAAACGCTGTGAAATTTATGCCGATATAATATACCACAGAAACTGTCTATTTGGCTATTTTGATACGTATGATACGGGAATTTTTAATTTGTAGATAAAGGAAAAGTGCAACATTTAGACAAGTTTCAAATTGCAGATTAATGCAACAGTTACAACAGATTAAACATGGGTTCAATCTGAATAACTCGATCATTCAGATGTTTTTTTTTAAAGTTGTATTTCTATAAGAAAAATTGAATATAGATTTAATTGACATGGACTGCTAGGGCCCATAAAGAATGTTTAAAAAGTTCGAAAGATGCGAAGAAAATTAAATTTATGCCCTAGATTTTTACCACTGGATTGCATTTGCTTTTATGTGAACATGAATACCTTGCATCACAATTAGTATGGTTCAGTCTTGTGCAATGTCGTACAGAAAGGATAAGGACTACCCAATTATAACTTGTTATGCAACAATACTATAATGTTTCTGTTGTTTACCTAATTCGTTGTGTCTATGTTTTCAACTTTCGTGGAAAAATAATTTTACATCCCTGTTCAACTCTTTAAAATCAATGGTTTTGCACCATACATGTATGGATTAAAATCAACATTGGCGCCTAAAAAAGAGACATATGAACCAAACGAACGTAATATTATCGTCGGTGGTGCTCTTAAGATTTTTGTGCCACATATTAAAAGATTATTTTACAATGATGACTTTAAATTTCGTTTTGATATAAAAAAAAAAATATATTTTCAATCTTCATTTAAGGTACCTCAAGTAATACATGATATAATTATCTAACTGTACATGTCAGAAACAATCAGGTTAACTTTTTATTTTTTTAAATAAAAGATATTTATGAAAATTTAAATCGGAAATATGCCATGTTGTAAATTTTGAATTTTCCGGGTCCCAGTAAATACAAAATTACAACATGACAAATATAAGATATTTGAAAAACACATGTTATATGTTTATTTATATATCTATTTTTTAATTCTTTCTTTAATGGTAATGAAGAAGGCGATTAGTGTAGAAAAAACTACGTAATCAGCTAAATATTAATTTATGATGGAAAAACTGAAAACAAAACAAATAAGTAAGCATTATACATGTACCTTACTTTGATATTTTATTGATTATAAAATTAAATATCTTTTTTTAGCTATAACATTTTAATACTATATAATCAGTTGTTTTTCTTACCTCTTTTAAACCTTGATACTCCCCCCTTTGAGATTCCGCAGTTGAAAGGACTGAACCAATAACATTTGCAGCGACCATAGTTCTTAACAACAGTGGGAACATAGCTTCGGAAGATATTACAAGAAAATGTTCTCGTACGGACCTGTGAGTTCTTTTTAAAAACCATACACCAATTAAACGCCGATTGCTTGAATAAATTTTGATTGGGAAATTTACGTATGATTTGCAAGCACAATATGGTTGATATAAAATTGCAATCAGATATGAAAAGCATAGCCTACAGCACACTAATGTTTTTGCTTCGTATCGCAATTTCATGCTGAATTATTACTTTTCTCTCCATAATAAGATAATTGTTCCCACTAATATACAATCTGCTACCGAGGCGAAGTGTGTCATTAGATAAAGAAAATATAAGTGTATTAAGGAAACCAGAACTGCGCAAAAAGATACTGAAGTGACCATATTAATCAACACGTTTCAATAACATTGATTTAATTTTAAGAAGGATCGGTGGTTAACAAATGAACAGTCAGATTTACATAAAAATTTAAGACATGATTTATTTACTTATAATCTATTATTAATTTAAGAAAAGAAAGAAAAAATCTCGAAATTAAAATTTGGATATTTTCCTATATTTTTATATTGAGTTTTTTTTTTAAAGGAGATAAATACAGTCTAAAATGACCACAACCATTGAACACTCTTAATTAATGTGTAATTCAAATCTTGTGTGAATGAAACACCTCGCTCACAAAAAAGAAACACAAGCTTTGTATATTTAGCTAGCCAAGTTATCATGTCCGAAATTCATTACACAGAGTGTCAAATACAGTACATGGTGAACACGTGCATGGCTCATAGAATGTGTATTGGCAACAACAAAGAGGGGGTAATATATAAATAGTGCCTGTTTGGGAGGGTAACAGTTGAAATTGACACTCCGAGGAAACCATTGTCAACCGACGCGAAGCGGAGGTTGACAATGGTTTTCGAGGGGTGTCAATTTCAACTGTTATCCTCCCAAACAGGCACTATTTAATTTATTATACTGAATGTCTTAATTTTATAGAATTTTTTACTACTTTTATATAGAAATGACATGAATTCTACGGCGAACCGTACGCGCATGATTTACGCGCATGTAACAATTCGTTGTGTTACCCGTTGCTAAGTGTGTTGCTAACGCTGAGGGTAATAGAACGGATTATCAACTGCCTCTAAACCGATTTCAGTATTTAACATGAAAGTATAATAAATACGTTTGAACCATTTTATCTAGGATTTGGTTTGAGGACATTGCCAAAATTAATATTTTTAGCATTTGATAATAATAAGTTTTCAACTTCAATTATATAATCCTTTAAATGTTGATAGGTTCAAGTTTAGTTTGTGAGCGGTGTCAGAATAAAAGATGACACGTATAAGTTACATGTCATGATAAGTTCGATTACCATGTCATAGCAATACCAGCAAATTACTTATTAAAATATTGTGCAAATCTATACTTTCTTCGTTTTTTAATCAAATTAAGCTACATACAGATGTTTCCCTCTACATATGGAATGTCGTTAAAAACTTGCCAGGGTAGTTATATAATAACTCTTATTTTTCACCTTAAAAGACAAAGTTTCATGGTTTCGATCTCTCTTTCTTTCAATTCTTGGCTCATTTTAATTTCCGTTTTTATTTTCACCTTTAACTGCGTTGTTGTTATTGATAGGACGAGACAAATGGTCCTTCATTTGCTTCAGGTATGCCAGTAATCCACGAATTTCTCCCACAATCATCTTCTTCTCTGACTGTTTATCAATGGGTTTTCTTCCATTTCCTTTCGAAATTTGATTTTCTTGCGTTTTTGAATTGGCGGACTTAGTCGGGGAGGAGTTGTTATTGGCATTTTTCCCCGTCTGGTTGGTAGGGAGTTTATTTTGATTTCCAGATTTTTTTGGATGTGTATTAGCGACAGTTCTTGAAGGATTCTGGTTGGGAGTTCTCAACGGCGGTTTCTGTGGCAGCTTCATTTTCCCTTTCGATGTTTTTGTTTTGGTGAGCAATTTCTTTCGTCTTTGGACTTTTTTCTTGCGAGTTGAATTCAACCGATTGCACCGATCTACTTCTATTTTTCTTTCGTTGATACACTCATGATAAATCTGCACACAGGTAGGAGATGTTTTTATTTTGCTACAACTCAACTGAGAAAAAATTCCTTTCTGTTGTTTCTTCGTTTTCTGCACTTGTTTTGGGCGATTCATTTTTCTCGCGGTTTTTTGGATGTTTTTTAGAACTGTACCATTCGCTTTATCCGCCATTTTCACCTTGTTCATGTGACGATTATTTCCAGAAGGTTTCTGTTGTTTTGCTTCTACAATTTTCTCCTGTGTTTTATTCTTGTTTACATTGGGCAGCGGTGTGGGTGTCTGAAGGTTCGGTTTTGCTCCAGTACTAACTGGAATTGGTCTTTGAGTTGAAATTGGGTTTATACTGGAGTTGGTTATGGTTGTACTTCGTGTGGTTAATACGGGTCCTTTTGGTTGGACACCGGAACTTCTACCCGCATTTCTTTTGCTTGATTCAGAGATTTCACCGATGTCATTATTTAACTCGGACAGCAACTTTTTAAACGGTTCGTCATCATCGTCTGTTAAAAAAAGACACAGTGAAATAATAGTACATATGTTATTGGCATGATTCAAATGATCAAGAGCAGGTTAAATTAATTGAGTTGATATGCATGTTGGTCAATACATGGTTTATAATGTAAATATTCTTGACTACTTGGCACTTTGCAGAACGGAACAGAAGTAAAGAGACTCAATGATATTAATATTGTATAAAGATATCAAAATACTTGTTTATTAATTAAATTATTTAACAGTTATAAATAGACATACCCGCATTCCTGATCACTGGTGCTTTTTCTCCCTCTAATGCTAATTCATCTAGGATGTTGGTGTTATAATCCTTACTGAAAATTAAATTTGAATAGAAAAGAACTTTGTATTGAACACAAGCAAATACAAAGAGTAAGGTTTACCATCCGCACGTAGTTAATTCTTTTTTCAACTCAGTTCAAACCAGCTACATGTATGAACCGAAACAACTCAGACCAAGACACGTCAACATTCTGGATGCAGTTATGCATATGATTTTCGTTTAAACAAAACACAACGCGACATGACATTTAGATTGTACTTTTGTATTGAAAACATAGTGCTATTTTGTCGTTTTGCCCCCATCGAAGTTTATAAAAATTCTGTTCAATCAGATATTTGTAACATTTTTTTCTAGTTCGTATTAAACACAAATAATTTTTATGTTTGTTGTATTCAGTTATATTTTTGGCTTGTTGATTCAATATTTGTAAACAAAAACATGACATTATAACGCTAGGCTATAAAATACAGCTCTGTATCTCGCTCGACGACTGCCACCCCAATTATTACGGCAAGACATCTGAATGATATGGATAATATTTGATTTCACCACAAACACCTAACGGAGAAATCACTTACCCCATCATCTGTTTGAACTTTTTTAACTATACGAGCTTTGTTTCACATGAATGGATGTTGTTTAAAGAAAATGTTACACAAATTGTGAAACTGCCATTGTTATCATCAACTGAATTACTTACTTCCTCTCACTTAACACAGAAACTAAGTCACTGAAAAGAACGAGAAATATGAAAAACAACTTCATCAACATCATTATTGCAAACAATCTATTATCACATACGTCATTATTGTGACGTCATTTTGAAAACACCACGTGATTCTCTATCCCGAGTTGTCGTTCCCGATGCAAAGCGAAGCACAAATCGTATCGTCGAAGGTCCTAAATTCGTTACGGTCCTTGAGTCGTGTCCCTTTTGTTTTCTTCGCGTATTTCTCGAGATTAGGTTCTAGGCTAGGCATTCCGTGAAAAAAAAATTTACTACGATATGTGACATCACTTCTTACCATACAGCAGCCGATAATGCGATCAAAAAAGGTAACATTTTTTATTTCAAATTTTATTTTCAACTATTGCTGAGATTTCTTATTCCCAAATAAAGTTACAGATGAAAATGGCCAAATACTCGTCTAGATAAACCTAAAATTTAAGAATATAACAGCGGTTGTCTCTTTTCTTGACATCTAGTCAATGAAATTCATGTGATATGATTTAAATATTCAAGGCCAAACAAGGATAATTTTAAGTTACGAGAAGTAAAGTTCCTTATAGCATTTGAAGTTTGTTTTGTGTTATTGTTAGGTTAATCCCGTTTCCAAAAAGAAACAATAACAGAGTGTATTCCCCAACAAATTTCACAAATGCATACAAAATGGTTAAAGAACATGAAAATTTCAGAGAAAAAGGCATCAATGATATTTAAAGTGCCAAATGCTACTCTCAGAGATAGAGTTTTGCATAAAGTTGACCCAGAGACTACAGTTTTTTTGAAAGCGTCCGGTGTTATTGTGTTACGTTTTTTTTAGGCTATATTGTTCAATTTGTTATAAAATATTTATTTCATTATTTGCTATATTGTGCAATTCGTTATTGTTAGCACTATTGTCCATTATTAACTAATGTTTAGATTGTTTTGGCCTCATAGTTTTGTTTATTTCTGACGTCACGACTCTAGGACCAGTTTTCAAAATGGCCGTCCCCGTATCATTGGTGCTTAGAATGCTCACTTATTTGTTTATCATATAAAAAATAATGAATACAGTGTAAAGTTTTACGAAAAAATAGATGTACTTTAGATATGCTATTAATAATTTAGTGTCAAAAATTTCATTAAGTGATTAAAGTGGAAGACATTCTTAGGGTAACGACTCATGGACCTCCGAGGATACATCTCATCTGGCATAACATAGGCTAGATCTATTTCTATTTTAACATGTCAACGTATTCCTAACATATCTTGCATTAGGGGGATAGAATTACTGCATGATACCACTGTGTGTTTAGGCCTTAACAAAATAATAAATAAAGTACTGTAACAAACTCTCTATACACGTATAGGAGAATTTTTTTTTTCGTTTTAGTCACATTGACTCAATGTAATAGCCTATATTTATATAATTATTGTTTGCATTCTCGAAAAATTTCACTACAGTTCTTCTAAAGCAAAAATGAAAAAATAAATCGAGTCAAAGGTTCTTTTTCTGCAGACATTTGAATGTCAAAAGAGGTGATTGTATTCCACCATCTATTTTCAAGTTTCAAGTGTATCTTTGATGGGACACAAACAATAACTATCATGGAAAACAAACATAAAAAATTCCAAGTTCACAACAAACATGTATTCTTTTGTTCTCTGCATGGTGCTATAATGTTTATTTGTACTCTGTTTTGCGATGGATTTCATCCAATGATAGTGCAGAAGGATAAAATTACCAACTTTAATACAGCCACGTACTGGATGGCATTTCATTACGACATACATGACTAGGCCCTATAGTCTGTCCCAAGATATTTTTGCCGCATATTTTCTTAAATTATTCAATATTTATAAATACCTCTTGGTTCAGACGATGTTCATTCAATTTGGGAAAAAATCCCAAGATTTCCCCTTTGAAACGCCCCCTCTAGCTTGTCGGGTATCAATACACGGCTAAAAATAAAAAGTCTACGAGGTTTTTCCATTGCCAAGGAGATGAAGACGCCCGGATGATAACGTTGAAAAATTGCGCGAGGGGTCCCGAGTATTTCCGAATGGAGAAAAGATGTCAACATTCCCCATTATAAATCTCCGTAGGAAATCTGTTTTCGTTCAGGACTGTGAATTTTTACGAGGGAAAAATGATAATGTGTGAATGAAGTTATCTTGGGAATTTTCCCTTCCATCCATTTTAATTGCACTTCAGTCACAGGTATGTGTATTTTTATTAAAAATCGTTCAAATATGCAGCAAAAATAACTTGGGACAGACTATAACATCATTGCAAACTCTACTTAAACTGAGGTTTTTCTATGAATATGCCTACTTTAAGATTCGATAGCAAAATTGATTTTGTTACTCACCTATATTCTCATCTTCGCAAGCCAAGGGTTTAACGATTCACTCCGCTCCTCTACTCTCTACAACCCAAAATAAAATTGTACAACCTTGGGTCGGAGTGGATTTCCTAACCCTTGGGTTGTATAGAGAAGCGGAGTGGATCGTAAACCCTTGGCTACCAAGATATATGTTATATACAAAACGCACAATCATTAGAACCATTTTAACAAGACCTTGGACTTTCAGTAGGATGTAACGATCTATTTCTTCCATGAGTCAAAACAAGTTAAAATGACGCTGGTTTCAAGTGAAATATACACCGATTGCGTAGTCTTTGCTCAAAAGCCAGACAAATCGTGTTGATTTCAAAGAGCCATGCCTGAGTAGCCTACATTGAAATAGACAGGCATACGTCACATTGCCGTTTGACTCAACTACCCTAAGTCCAAGCTCTTGTTAAAATGGTTCTATCTGAAAGAATACTATATAATATTTTTCAAGAAATGCCGTTTGTAGGAAGATTTCTCTCAAAACAAATTTTGATAAAACTTTTTGCCAGAAACATTAATTTTATATTCAAATGAAGCTATAGTTCAGTGTTCCAGTTTTGAATTGCCTTGGGAATAATATCTTTACTGTTATTGAATGGATACAGAATTTGGAACATTTTTCATTTTTTTTTTTTTCAAAATCATAATGTGATGAAAAAAGTCACTTGTTATTTGTACTTCCTGTGGTAATTCCCTTCCATAATGTTCCGGCATATATCAAATTTAATTTGACACAATCTGTTTTTTGTTACCGACGAATTTATTTGTATCAAACTGGCATAAAAGGAGTTTTTGTGAAGATAAAATGACTGTATATTGTTTTATGATTCATTGCATGAAACATTGGTAAATATGATATGAAAAAAAAACTTTCCAGAAAACAGTCAGATATTTCCCGCAATTAAAATGGCGCATAAAACGAACAAGGTGTAATATTGTTATGTTTTAACACATTCTTAAATTTAACGGTTGCAAATTGTTGACATTTGATTGAAGATTTTGGGCATACCAGAAATACGTTATATTCTAATGGTACTTGATTTCAAACGGTGAGGAGTTTTTCCGAAAGTGACGGAGTTAGCAGGGGTTAGGGGGCTATGCGATAATATTTTGTATTTAATAATATGCATAAATTAGTTACCAAAATCAAATATCGCATAGCCCCCTAACTCCGTCACTACCGTAACTCCGTCACTTTCGGGAAACTCCTCGCCGGTTCAAATCAAGTACGATTATGACGTCATTTTTTACATGTCAAAAATCTTTAATCAAATGTCAACAATTTGCAACGGTTAAATTTAAGAATGTGTCAAAAAATAACAGAATTAAACCTTGTTCATTTTATGCCCCATTAATTGTGTGAAATCAGCTAAAACTTTTTCACGGGTGCACTAAAATATCGATATTTCTAACATGCGGGCCCATTCGACCATTTACGGTGGTCGGCCATTTTTAGATCGGTCAAGATGAAACATTTCACATGTAATACATTTTCGATTAAGGTAATTAATACATTTTTTTCAATCCGCAATAGCCTTTATGCACTACTCTTGATGATAGCGTCAAATCGCTCATGCCGTAATTTTTGCCTTATACAGGGTATAGATATCTCCGGTATATCGCTATTTAGAATATGCTACATTTCTAAAAATGTAATAAATAAATAATATAATAAGTAACATATTAATTAATGATATAAAATATTTGAAATATGTAAGGACATAAATCAAACGGCATCCATATATTCCGAAAAGGCCATTGTGATTGTTGTTACATGGACCCAATTTTTATTCTGGCGATCATTTCATTTCGATGAAATTAAATACAATTTAATTTGTATGCACCATTTTTACTTATTATAACTTGGCCTAGATACAAATGGAGTTTTAACTAAATTGTTAATGTGTCTTCATTCCCTGCCATATCATAGCGCACGTGGGTGACGGAGTTAGGTTCATAAGATATAATAAGCACGCGCGATAAACGTCGTCTTCAGAGAGCTTATTTGAATAAAAATAAAAATATTTTTGTTAATAATTTTATATATTATATTGTTTCCGATTATATTTAGCGATTTCAAATGATAAAAACCACAAAAAATAATTTACAGAGAAACGTGGGAGGTTTTCTGCTTATGCCAATATGGTGACGGAGTTTGGGTATTCGGGGATATATTTTATTATTTTTATTTTTCATAGCCTCATTGCCATGCATTGCCAAAAAAATTAACTACATACGTAGTTTCCTAACTAACTTTAATGGCCTCTTTAAGTTTAATATAGGCCAAATTTAAATCCAGTAGCATTTTATATTTCTAGCTTGTTGAAAAGCCCCTTTTTGAATATATACTCTTGAGTGATGATTTGTCTCTTGACTTTAACAAACGGAAAAACTGTATATATATATAACCTAGATACCCTCCCCTGACACGATTTCGATGGCCTGCTATGCATTCCATCGTTGCGGAAGGAAGGGAGGGGGGGTCACTTAGTCAACGCTACAGAGTTATATTCCTTGTTCCGACACCCCGGAAGTGTTTTCAGTGATCGAAGTATGGCGTCTGCAAGCTTACCAGCCCGAAGTAATAGGGATGATTCCATCAGGAGGACTAAACAGCAGACTGCCCAGGAAACTTTAATGTCAATGGGATTTCCCAGGAAAAGAGCGTAAGATCTTTGTGTTCTTTTTTGTTCCACCGTTTCTGTTCTGTCTTTTGCCAAACATTACAGTGGCGAAAATGTAAAGAGTTTTCGTTGGCACTTGAACAGTAGTGTTTCTTCTGTAAAAATCTTCCCATGTTTACCGAGATTACATCACGTCACAAGACCAGAGTCAAATAGCAGAGGTCTGCAATGTTTAAAGATAACTCGATTAAAAATAAGGCAACTCATTTAAGTTTACACGGAAGGAAAAATTATTCTTTTTTACATGTAATTACATATTAAGGATGTAAATAAAGAATTTTTTCATGTATAAAAAAAACTACAGGGTTATGAATCCATTTTAGAATTTTTAAAATTTTCTCTCATTTCCACACAACAGTGTGCACAACATAAAACATGCTAATATAGCAATTTTTAAATTTCCCTATACATGTTATATATGATAAATTAGTGAAAATATGCACTAACCTGTACCCTTTCATGTTAATTTTTAGAGAAAAGGCGATTGCAGCTACTGGAGATCGGGGAATTCAACTAGCTTCAGACTGGTGAGTTATATCATTGATTGTACTGTCAATTTATTTGCAACAGCTATAATGCTCTGTACTTAAGGTAATTATCCATTCGTCACAAAACAACGTCTGACAAAATTCACGCGTTATTACGTCTTATCCGTGCCCGATCTAATTGAGACCTAACTTTAAAAGGTGTATTTCAAAACAAAGAAATCAAGCTGACATAGAAATTGATTCAAAACAAATATATCAAAAATCCTGACAACTGCAATCAATTAGGCCTACCGGGGTATTAATCAGCGAAATAACATGACTGGGTTGTGTCGATTGCGTACTCGTTTTGAAAATATAGACCGCTTACTTTTGTCCTGCATAAACATCAATCCATTATAAGGTTGAATTTAATCCAATTATTTGAACATTTTTCCCTGAAAGTCCATAAACATCCAAAATGAAATCCTGACCGAGATCTATATTACAGTGCATAAGGGAGATAAAAACACAAGGGGAAATAATTTGACCTATATCATCTTTATCCTATTCGCTTAGCAACGAGCATAGATTTATTTTCCACAAAAAAAAAATGTTTTTAAATTAAAATCATGCGCTGAAGAGGTTATTTCATTATAAGAACATTCTTTAAATCCAGTAAAAAAAGTTTGAATAGAGGTTTTGTCTTGAAGGCATATATCAGGTAGTTAGCATTATCCACGCATGTGACTGCAATTTCTTAATACCGATCTCGATCCATAATACTTACCGATATCCAAAGAAACCATCTTTTGCAATTTAAATAATCCAGATTAATCAACAGTTTGTTTAAATCATATGTTTTCTATTTAACAATAATCAAAACATATTTTTTAGAGTTATGAAATAATAAACCTAAGCACAGTTTTATTTTTATGGATCTTTTTTCAAAATATATATTTTAATGATTTTACCAAAAATATGCCAATTCTGATCCAGAAAATGTCAGTCCCTTAGGTTATTTTATTTCCAATTGATTAAGGGCATTAAGATGTAAATAATATCAAAATTTTAGAGAATTCTGTACGTAAATAAAATTATAAGAGTTTAAATTCTCTTTGAAAATTTATTCATTTTATCTAATTTATATGCAGATTTATCTATTTTTTGATAAATAAGCAACTGTAACATGAAAATTTTTGATTTGAAATAATAATTCCTTTATTTTACATAGGATATAAGTCAAAAAATAGTTTTGTGAAAGTCAAATTTCAGGCTTAGGCTTATATTCTTTTATGAGAAAAGCGCCATTTTCCGCAATCTGTTCTATTTTTAGCAACGGCCCTAGCTTTTAGAATACCGATGGACCAGCCAACAGGGTAAAATTTGATATTAAAGAACATATCCTCAGATACACGTTTGAAAAATATGAAAAAATTCTGTACAAATTTTATTTATCTAGTGGGGTATTGACCATTACCATATATACTCCCCTATAAGTACGGTTCGTCTATAAGTCGGTTGCCTTTTTCCAGCTTTAATTTGAAGATTTTGCTGTTGACTCCCTTATACAGTAAAACACGGTTATAGCGAACACGCTTATAATGAATTGACGCTTACAGCGAAGTGATTTTCATTCCCTGTGACTTTATTTCTTCTTGTTAACTTGACGGATATAACGAATTACGCTTATAACGAAGTAAAATTGCCCGTCCCTGGGACTTCGTTATAAGCGTGTTTTACTGTAAATGGGTCACTTTTTCAGGACAATTGATGTACAGATATTCTCAATAAAATACATGTACCACATTTTATCATACATGTTTTGAGTTCTAAAAAAAATTGTCCTTGTTTCACCCCATAATTGCTTCAAGACTATTTCTATCATGGGTCTATGATGTTAATATCTTTTGATTTTAAATGCCATTATTTTTTATAACACTAATTACACGTTGGTAATAGCTTCAAAACTACCAGGTATTTACGGTAAATAGAGTCCTTTTGAAAACTTGAAGATAGTGATTTATTTCCTTACTGACTGATTAGGTTGGTAAAGAGCCCCTTAAACTGGGGTGTTGGCTTGTGTTGTTTTAGGTGACATGACTTCTATATCTTTTATCACCTTAGGTGTGAAAAACTGACTGCTTGAATTTTCTTTTTATGAACACAGGTCCAATGCATTTATCTGTTTATTATTTAAAAAGAAATATAACTTAGTAGTCTCTTGTGAAATTTTTTTTACTATGTCTCACCTATAAGTCGGACCCCCACTTTTCACCCAATTTTCTACTCCCAAAAATCCGACTTATAGGCGAGTATATACGGGGTACCTTAATTGTAAATAAATGATTTCCCATATTTTTGGTAAATGTATAATTGGCCACTTTTTTCGCACTAAAGGTTTATACATTTTTTGAGAAGCAGTCCCCTGACATACTTTATTTAGGTTTCCCTTTTTATGAAAAATTGTCAAACTTTGGTGTTTTCCTGGTTTTAACACTTGGAACCATTTTAACAAGAGCTTGGACTTTTAGTACATGTTGTTGTATCATACAGCAATGTGACGTAGGCTGGCTATTCAGCCATGGCTCTCTGAAATTAACACAATTTGGCTGGCTTTTAAGCTAGAGGACTAAATGTAATCTGCGTACATGGGTATATTTCACTTGAAACCAGCCTCATTTTTAACATGTTTTGATGCAAGAAATAGTAGAGCTCTACGTCCTACTGAAAGTCCAAGGTCTTGTTAAAATGGTTCTACTTCCATTTGAAACAATCAATGACAAGATTGTCATATCATTCAGTATGTAGCCATGATATTGGAACTATACTAAAAAAGCATGAGAAAGTGAGTGAAAAATCCAAATTCATGATGCTCTCTGTCTTAATACCTTTATGCACCACATTTACATTAACCTGGATGATATTTGATAATCAGAAATATTTAAGAATGTGACACTGAAAAGAAAAGTTTGTAATGCTCATGTTCATTTGAATTTCCTTTGCCATCAAGTCTAGGACCTTTTACTTTTAATAACTTAAGGTACTAGTTGTGATCTCTATGATATCTTGTTCATATATGCAAGAATAAAATGCCAATTTCCTTTTGTGGCGCCAACAATCAATCTTTTCATGGGAAAAAATTGTTTCAATGTCATAAACTCATGTAACGCTGATTTTGACTTTTAAACGATTATATTTTTAAACAGAATCAAACTGTTCTATTTTTTCCCCTCTAAATATGAGCTTGTGTTGTACCATCGATGTCTTGTCAGTGCATTGAACAGACCATTTTTGGGGTACTTGGTGTGTCCAAGTAGATTTTCTGTTTAATAGATGTACACATGCACCGTGTAACACAATCACAGCGTGTAACACTCCATGCTTTCCAAGGTGCCGTGTGGTATAATCGTAACCTCTTTTGGAGTCTAAATTTCCTTCTTATTCACCACAAAAGGTTAACACGAATGGGTATGTTGACATATATTAAAGATGATGTACTTAGATATTCCCTTCCTTTTCACAGATGTCAAATGTTGATTGAGTTTATTTCAAGGATGTTGTTCTTTTTTAACATTTTACCAATGGAAATGCAAGTACAATATTTTTATGTAACTTACTAAAGAGACATTCGTGTTATTACTTAGATATGAGTATCATGATTCTCCTCCTCCAATCAACTTGTTTAAAAATTTGGGTTTATCCTTGTAATAACCATGTAAATCTTGTAATGAAAAAATTTAAGAACATATTTTAATGGTTTTGCTTTATCATATAATTATTATTTAAGAGTTATTATATTGTGGATCATTAATAGGGCTTTGTTTACACTCAAATCTATACTGTTCATTAAGGTCTCTTGTAAGAGGATATAAAGCACATTATTTAGATTCATTTATTCATTAAAATAGCAAAGTGTGTGATCAAGATTTAGATAAAGTAGGATGATATGTGTTTGATGAAGGGTTGTTATTAAACGTTATCATGGGTAATGGCTGGTTCTCACAGGTCGGCCATAGCAATTTATACCAGTATATGACCACTGATGGTGTTTAAAACTCAAAAGTATATAGGTCTTACAAACATTGATACTTTGCACATATGCGTGTACATGTAATTTTATGCTAAGGTGTCAAGTACCATTCAGACTAATGGACCTTTGTAATAATTTGTTACCGATTCTTTATCTTGACAGGCTACTGTCTCATGTAGATGATCCAACATTGGATGATAGAACCTGTAGGGAATACATACTTTACCTCTGTCCGAATGGTAAACTACAGGATGAACTGAACAAATTCTGGGAGAAAAGCATGTCTCAGTGTGGTTGGAATGGAGCCCACTCCTACTTCCCACACATCACAATGTGCCCATTCTTTGCTGTGAGTTCTCTTATATACATTTACTTTTTCTGCGAAGTTGATCAATTGAGTCAAAGGTTCTTGTTCTGCAGACATTTGAATGTCAAAAGAATTGGTGATTGTATTTCACCGTCTATTTCAAGTTTCAAGTGTAAAGGGATACAAACTTAAACTATCATGGCAAAAAACTTTTTAAAAATTTCGAGTACATAACAAGGATGTATTCTGTTGTCCTGTGCATAATGTTACAATGTTTATTTGTAATTGTCATTGATTTCATCCAATGTTAGCATGGTTAAGTGCATCTCAATCTATAGACACTTTGTAATTGTGTACCCCAAAATTAATCCCCTTCACGGTAACTGCAATACTGCACTCTTGCAGGACAAATTGACATAGTTTGGTGAAATATGACGTAACGTCAATTGTTTCATTTACGTCATTTAAATATCTACCCACTAACACTTCGGCAAAGTATATCAATTTGCCCTGCAAGAGAGCAGTACCGCAATTATCATGAAGGGGTCTATTAGATTTGACAGTCATTGCAACAAAACAACTTTATCTTCAACACTGCTGTTCACATGCTATTTGTCACAAAAAAATTCTTATTGATTTAGAAAATTATTTTAACTTCAGTGAATAGTTCCAGAATTTTATTATATTAATTTTGTTATTGTAGGCTGAAGATAAGGATGTAGGATTTCTAAGTGAGACATTTTTGAAGTTAGAAAACAAACTCAGACAGGCTCCAGACGCTTTGAAATTGGATTTCTTCAGTCAGATGAATTTCATTGGTCTGTTCGTGAAGGAAGGCATGTATGACTTCCTACAGGATTGTGTTTCCATATTTTGCAGAGAATTAAGCAAGCAAGGTAATGGAACAACATTTATAACAAACTTTAAAAGTACAACATATTAAACTTTCAATAATCCATAATCTACATTTTGGTTTCGCTAACTAAAAGAGAGTTAAAAGGAAATGAAGTACATTTAACAATGCTGATTTCAAAAATAATATGTTAATCGGATGCTGTAGCACAGGAAGTGCCACATACAATAAATATACATATACTGAGTAATTGGTTATATGAACAATTCTTGAAATAAAGATACTTTTCATCATCCTATTTTAATTTTAAAAGGGATAAAGTTAGAACCTCACAAGAAGCAGCTTCACCTGACTCTAGCTTACCAGTATCCACAGGAACAGCACGACAAGCTTCTGAAGTACGCCAAAGAAATTGATCTGACTGTTGACGTACGATGGGACCTCCGCTTGTATTCCAGAGATCCAAGGGCAAGCAAAAGCGAGGTTAATATTGAACCATTGTAGTTTGTACATTTACATCTGGATCAAGATTCAAAATTGTTTTAAAATAGTTGTTAGAAGGATGTTAATCTTAAATTCATTCAAAATTATTTCCTGAATATCGATTTCTAAATAGGACTTGTACCAGGTTTGTTCTATAAGTAAAAAAAAATGTACACAGTTTTTGATTTTAAAATGTATATACATATGTGGAACCTTCGTTCAGATATTACATACATTTTTAGGAAATGCCTTATAGACAAATATTAAATTTTCATGCATTTCCTTGAAATAACTTTTTTTTTTCCCAAAAATATTTTAGTCAACTTAGTTGTTTATTGATTTTGTTTTATAATTCTTAAGGAAATATATTTCTACATTTAGTAGGAAATATTAGAATTGTTTTTAGATTAAAGATGTTTCTGTGATCAATAATTGAAAGGTTGAATTATATACTATATAACTGGGTAATAGTTTAATTTTTCCTTTATTGCTATCACTTTCATATAAAAAATACAACACACTGAAATTATATTCATTCGACAATATTGTTTGATATTATGAAATTTTTAAATTGCAAATAAAATAGATTTGATATTTACCATAATTTTGCTGATATAATTATGACACATGAAATGGATATAGAGTGCTTTTATTGAGGCAACTAGTTTACTAAGAGAGGATTTGCAACTTCAATGTGGCACATTGTTACAAAAATTGCAAGATGTGCATTTGAACAGAACTTTAAAGGAAATGGTAACTGCAATGTTTTAACTTTCTTTATAAGGCAATTGCAAATAAAAAAATGAATAAAATCTAGAAATTTATTTACGATTTGGTGAAAGCTAATTTTAAAATGCTCTCATCAAAATCAAATCAAGCTTTTAACAAAACAATTAAAAAATAAACGAGGCTGACAAACAACTGACAATATCACAGCATTTTTGTTCTCCTTCGTTTCACTCATCCAAACATAAAGTATTTCTATTTTAAGTATTTTATAAATAACAACAACACAGGTGTTAGAGTGAGTGAGCTATCTACCAGTTTATTCGCCGTAATATACAATCAGCACGCGACGTTTAATAGCGATGAACTGGAATTAGGCCCAATAATTGTATATTTCCAAATATATCTACAAAATACAATGTAAATTTTATATATAAATACATATCAAGTATACTTCATCATACGAACATGTACCTATAAACAAAAACAAAAAAATCGTGTTCGAAAGGGTTGATTGCTCTTCGATGACCTGTCTATACCTGATCGGTTCTATATATACTACAACTTCTTGTATAACTGCCCTAAAAGAAGTAGTTCATAAAAAATACAACTTACAGAAATTTATAGATGTAACATGATCCATCAGTAAAACATTGAACAGAAGTCTATTCCATTCTCACAACAAGGATGATAGATTATGAAGAACTACATGTATTTTGTTTAAATTGGTTCAGACACAAGTGTTCATACATTGTGTAAGTTTTCAATAAACCAAAATTTTAGCAATATACCCTATATTTCTCTCATTATATTACCATGCTAGACATTTAAATCAATTTAAGTTCAGCCATCTTGATAAGCATGGGTGAACCACATAACTGGTATTGAAGAACATCACATATTCAAAAAAAAAAAAAGAGATGTACCTTTAATATGGAGATATTAAATATCTTAAATGTTCCTTTGTCAAGTCTATATATGTGGTGCAGCTTGAATAGGAATTTCACTCAAACTCTGTCTTTCACTGTTGTATTTTTGTTTTAGAAAAAAATTTTGAAGTTGCATGATTTAATTGTAGAGGTAAAACAAAAGTTCTTTTACATTTATGCATGGATTGAAAGTTTGCCTGGTCATTTAAGCATTTATAAAAAAATAACCCAAAAAACGGAGCTCATAATTCCTGTTATTTAACAAGGCATATTCAATTTCTGAATTGACGTCAAGAACACTTAAAAAAACATTCTCAATTCTCTTACAAAAAAATGGCTCATTGTTAAGTTTTTATATTTTCAGACTTGTTAAAATGTGGTATGTAGCAAATGCAATAGGGTGTTTGATTAACACATTTTACTGTTTAGTTGGTTTCAAGTTGGTTCTGGAAGAATATTAGATGACAAGAATTTTGTCTCTTTTTTTAAACTTACCACTAGTATTTTGTATTGCGATAATCAGAGAAAATAACACATGGGGATTAAGTATCAACAGATATATCAACTTTGATAGTGGGTATTTTCTTGATTGACTATATTTCATTGTTTACTTGGTAACATAAATATTGGTTTTAACTAATACCTACATCATTCACTACAAAACTTATTTTCACAAGAGTCACTACAAATTGTTATAAATTGTTTGAAACAGCACTGCGTCTACACATTTTTCTTTAGTTATACAATAACTGGTCCACATAATGAAGCCATGTTTAATAGGATCTGTTCAGTCTGGAATCTTAAAAATATGTGGATTTTTGCTCGCTCTCTCTCTCTCTCTCTTTAAAATATCTTTGTTTTTAAGCATACAATGTCATTAAAAAAAAAATTTTTGAAAAACTTAAATTATTGCAGTTACCTTTGAATCCTTTTATAAAAATTTTTGTCGTAAATGTCAAAATAATAGACTAAGTAATATGATTAAAATTGAGCAATTTATGATTACCTTACTTTAATTAGTTTTAGCATTGAAATATTTGATTAATTGATGTACTTTACAAAGTTGCATTTAATTATTTTCCAATACAGTAGCTATGATCAACCATTATAGATTCGTAAAGTAGTAAAGGCCTACACCCCACAAGTCGGTGATGAGTTGGAACTAATAGATGGAGATTACATCTTTCTGGACCCAAAAGAACTCAATAAAACTAAAGATGGCTGGTACCCCGGAGTGTCATGGCTGACAGGACAGCTCGGCATGTTCCCTGGAGTCTACACACAGAAGACAGCAGAAACATGGACATGGGCTCTTCACAGGTTGTACTAGTAGAATTTTTTTTTTTATCAAGTTGAACCTTTCCTCTAAGACTTGTATTTAAAACAAACATTTGAAGGAATCAGTTCATCCATCTTTGGAAAGACCTTAATGCTGGTAACTTGTTCTGCAGCCTTGTTTTTATAATCTGAAAAATGACTAGGAAAAAAAATTTGGTTAAGGTAAAGCTATTGCAGAGTCATGGTCATGACCTCTAGGCCGGGAGACTGCTGACTTGTGTTTTAGGTGGCTCACCACACCTTGAAATATTTCTCAAATCAACAGAAATTTACAGATTATGATAGATAACATGATGCAGAAGATGTAAATAGGTGAATTTGGTAAAAAAAAAATATGCAATTTCGATGAAAAAATTGATTTTTAAATTTTTTTTATCTGTATTAAAATAAGAACAAAAGTCCCAGGGGGATTAAAACTCATGATTTGCATTTCATCGCGCAGATACTTTAACCATGAGCTAGCTATGATGATAAATTGAACCAAATGGATTGATTAATTAGTTTAATAAAACTAATAATTTGCCATCTTGTAGTGTAGTGTCTGTAAAAGTATGTCTTGATGTTGTGAGGTACTTAATGGATTTATAATTGTTTTTAAATAGTGTTAAAAACAATATATATCTCTTGGTAATGAAAGTATATATTCAATGTTGTAGACTACAGTGTAAGTAAATATAAAATGTTGTACACTATATACTGTAGATTCCTAATGAAATGCAAGGAATACTGTATACAGGGTTATTTTCGCCCCATGTTATTTTCGCCCCATGTTATTTTCGCCCTTCTACAATTGCAAACGGTTTCGCCCAGTCTTGAATTCGCCCAGTTGCAGTTGTGTTAACAGAGATATTATTTGTAACAGAGAATTTGCCCAGTCTTAAATTCGCCCTCTGACAACGAGGGCGAAAGGGGCGAAAATAAAACGGCGGCGAATATTTCCCTGTATACAGTAAATGGTTGCCTTAAATCATGAAAACACTTGCGTACAATAAGAATATACAGTATATATTTATTATAATCTATATATTATCATTATTGAAGTAGGCAGGGTGTGTATGCATCAGTTATCATAATACCCCAATATAATAATTCTATATAACATGTCATCTGATTGGTCTAGAAACAGACAGAGCAAACAAAACGTTGTGTCTCACGGGGAATAAAAATCATATTCCACCTCTTTTGAAACCTCAGGATTTTTCATTCCAGTGTTATGAAAAAATTGAGATGAGATGATGTAAATAGATATGATTAAATCTAAAATATTTTATAATTTTAATTTCAACTACTGTAAATTCCTTACATTACGCGAATACTTAATTCTGCTGTTTTGTATAAAATCACAAGAATATAAAAACACGCATTCAGAACTTTTTTTCCTTATTTCTTATTGTTCTAAACTCTCAAATTTTTTTTGCGAGATTGTAAAATCCACAAAGGAGCTTCTTGCGATTTTACGCGGATATTAATTCCTCGTGTTTAATTAGGAATGTACAGTATCTGTGATTTGAATTAATAAAACAGGGAGAAAATAAGATAGAAAATCAAATATTCATGACGTTTTTGTCTTTTAAAAGTTAAAAAACTATTAGTACTGTAATATAAAGGGAAACATTCGCCTCCGTTTCATTTTTGCCCTCATTGTCAGAGGGCAAATTTAAGACTGGGGGCATTCCAATCTCTCAAATTATTTCTCAATCTTAAACAATTTTGTCTGGGAGAATTCAAGACAGGTATGCAAGTGAAGAAGGGCGAAAATAACGTGGAGCAAAATAATCTCGTATACAGTATATTGTTGTTTCCCAGGTGTATTAAAAGAAATATTGCACAAATGAACAGAAAACATGAAGATGTATTCCCCAAATTTTCCTTGGGTGATGTCTTCTTGAAATATGATTTTCCTTCGGGGAATAAATCTTCATATCTCTCTCACAATCATGCAATAACAATGTACAATATTATATGGAATGATAGATAAAAAAACAAGAGGCCCATGGGCCACATCGCTCACCTGAGGAACAATAGGTATGATAAAATCAGCTTAATGGAGTCATAATACAAACTATCTGGACAATGTACAATAATACATGTAGATCCTGTATAAATAAAATCCATTTTCCCCTGGATATTCTTATGTTTATAATCATTAGTCCCTTTTCTAACAAGATGATTTTATAGTCATATCATATGTTGAGTATTGCAGTTCTCAAAATGATCCTTAACAATAGTTTATATATTAGATATAAACGTACATCAAACTCTGAACCTTCTCGGGAGGCCAAAGAATTGTCCTGGGGCCAAATTCTTAACAATTATAAAGAAACATCTGGCTGATTAGTTTCTGAGAAGATTTTTAAAGATTTACACTATATATTCCTTTGTTAAAGTTTGACCCCCCATTGTGGCCCCACCCTACCCCTGGGGATCATGATTTTCACAACTATGAATCTACACTACATGAGGATGCTTTCACACAAGTTTCAGCTTTCCTGGCTGATTAGTTTCTGAGAAGAAGATTTTAAAAGATTTACACTGTTTATTCCTATGTAAAACATCGACCTCCCATTGTGGCCCAAACCTACCCCCAGGGTTATGATTTTCACAAATTTGAATCTACACTACCTGAGGATGCTTCCACACAAGTTTCAGCTTTCCTGGCTAATTAGTTTCTGAGAAGAAGATTTTTAAAGATTTACTCTATATAATCATATGTTAAACTTCGACCCCCCATTGTGGCCCCATTCTACCCCCAGGGGTTATTATTTTCACAACTGTGAATCAACACTACCTGAGGATGCTTCCGAAGAAGATTCAGCTTTCCTGGCTGATTAGTTTCTGAGAAGAAGATTTTTAAAGATTTACTCTATATATTCCTATTTTAAACTTCGATCCCCCATTGTGGCCCCACCCTATCCCTGGGGGTCATGATTTTCACAACTATGAATCTACACTACCTGAGGATGCCTTCACACAAGTTTCAGCTTTCCTGGCTGATTAGTTTCTGAGAAAAGGTTTTTAAAGATTTACTCTATATATTCCTATATTAAACTTCGATCCCCCATTGTGGCCCCACCGTATCCCGGGGGTCATGATTTTCACAACTTTGAATCTACACTACCTGAGGATACTTCCACACAGGTGTCAGCTTTCCTGGCCGATTAGTTTCTGAGAAGAAGATTTTTAAAGATTTATTCTATATATTCCTATGTAAAACTTCGATCCTTCATTGTGGCCCCACCCTACCTCCGGAGATCATGATTTTCACAAGTTTTTATCTACATTACCTGATGATGCTTTCACACAAGTTTCAGCTTTCCTGGCTGATTAGTTTCTGAGGAGAAGATTTTTAAAGATTTACTCTATATATTCATTTGTTAAACTTCGACCCCCCATTGTGGCCCCACCCTCAGGTGAGCTAAAAAGGTTAAGGTTACAATACAATAAGTTGTTAAAGTTGGTTTCTGGAAGAACAGGCTTTGAAAATTTTCTTAATAAATATTGACAAATTTTTTAATTTTTTAAGCTTTAGTTTTTAAGATCTGTGTACAAACATAGAATTGTGGGCAAATCTCTGTATCTTGCTTATAATTCGAAGCTTAAGACTCAAATATGGTTAGTAAATAGAAATTGTAAACAATTAAACACAAGAAACATGCACTACATATATAACAAATAAAGAACACAATTTATTTTTTCGAAATGAATCATATATATACATGTATATACCTACATATTTCCATCAGCGATATCAAACTCTATTTAAACTGAATAAACTCGAGAAAATGCCGAGCATCTCAACAAAACCTATTGCATTAATCTACATGTACCATTACGCAAAAGATAATGCCGAATTACCGATAGAATGAATTGTATTCCAGTACCCCTACATCCGATTTTGCTTAATTTGCGCAGGTAAACAGTTAACTGTTTGATTTACCGAAGATTTGATACGTAAAAATCACGAAATACAGACGATAGTTTCCAGGTTACAAAGCATAATGAGAACGAAACGAAAATCAGAACAAGCTAACACCATTGTCATGTGTGAAAACTATCAACGCATTGAAATATTTAGCCTCAATTTACTTCACAAAATCGGCACCAATATATTTTGTATCAATGTATGTTTCAAAATTTCCCTTCATACGCGAACTGTTGCACAACAAGCAAATTCATAAACAAAGAACCTCGTTTTAGAAGTATGGAATCATTTTACCGTATGCCGAACCCGAAGCTATTAAACTGATTGAAACACGCCTTTCCTTTATTATTATTTTCGTAATAACTCAGATTTGAAACAGAATTACCACTTAATTTTTGCAATTTATATTTTCCTTCCCATAAGGATAATTTATGCTAAACTAGGTTGAATTTGCCTCGGTAGTTCTTGAGAAGAAGATTTTTAAAAATGCACCCCCCTTTTTCTACAGTTTCAAGGTTTTCTCCGCTTTGAATACAGATCAAACTTTTATTTCTGCAATTTATATTCGCCCTCTCATAAGGATGCTTTGTGCCAAATTTGGTTGAAATTGGATAAGTGGTTTTAGAGAAGAAGTTCAAAATGTAAAAAGTTTACAGACGGACAGACGGACAGACGGACGGACAGACGGACGACGGACAAAATGTGATCAGAATAGCTCACTTGAGCTTTCAGCTCAGGTGAGCTAAAAACCCATCCAAGACAAAGATTGTCTTTAATAACCATTAAAATAATATTGTATTGCATGCGATATACATTTACAGATATGCATCATTTAGATAAGTGTTTTTCCGAGATCCACTAAACAATATTTTGAAATTGATATTTACTCTGTGATAAAATAAAAGTTATGTTTTAAGAACAAAATGTAAAAACTAGTTTCAAATAAAATTTTGAAAACTAAATTTATTTAGAAGAAAAGACATAAAAAGGTATATGTTGACGCCATTCTTATTTTCCCATATGTATAGATCTTTACCACTACACATCAGACCTAAATCTGTGGCTGTCACCAATGGAGTCATTGTTGAGGAGGATTATGATGCTATATGGCATGATGAAAAGGATTATGCAAAGGTATAGTTCTACTTTCTTAAAAATCACTTGTCCATTCTTTGGTTGAAAAGTTTATAATCTAAATGTATTTGATATACAAAAGATATGTAAGACCCGTGATGGTTCAAAGGTTTGGACAGATGCATCTTTAAACTGAATATGTAAGAAATTCAATCAATAATGTATCTTATGATACATCTTCGCTAGCCAAGGGTGACGATCCGCTCTGCTTCTCTTTAGAAAGAGAAGCAGAGCGGATCGTCACCCTTGGCTAGTGAAGATGCTTATGATAATACAATATTGATATCAAAATACATCCCAACGACACCCTTTTAAGTTTTTTAGTGAAAAATTTGGCAAATCAAGCTCATAAGAACAAGGTGAAGCAAGAAAAAGAAATAAAATCTTCTGAAAATAACAGAGTGTCTTCTCTGAGTATGTCTTCTGTAGTTGTGTCGTCTCGCAAATTCCCTTTAATTAAGGCAAATTTACATACATGTACTTTTAAAGTGCATGAGTTCATTGTTAAAAAGCTGCTCTTATGTCATACTGTTTGAAATTCAATATTCTAACTGATTGCAAGATATTTTAGCATTGTTGCACATTTAGTTTATCCATGTATCATGGCCAAAATGACATTCTATCAAACACTACACATTTTGGGGATGTAGATGAAATACAGTGTTTAAATATTTATGATTAAGAGGACTGTAGTGATACGCATTGCATTGAAAATTCACATATTGAAAGGCATATATAAATATTTTAAGTTTCGTCTGAAATTTACGGAAGCCACATATACACTTCACATTTTTTTATTTTCTACACTTTAAAGTGTAAAATTTACACTTTAATCTGTAAAATTCACACTTTAATCTGTAAAATTCACACTTTAAAGTGTAAAATTTACACTTTAATCTGTAAATTTTACACTTTAATCTGTAAAATTCACACTTTAAAGTGTAAAATTCACACTTTAATCTGTAAATTTTACAATTTAATCTGTAAATTTTACACTTTAATCTGTAAAAATCACACTTTAAAGTGTAAAATTAACACTTAAAAGTGTAAAATTCACACTTCAAAGTGTAAAATTCACACTTTAATCTGTAAATTTCACACTTTAATCTGTAAATTTTACACATATATCTGTAAAATACTATGTCAACACCACATGGTTGTTTAAATTAAATGTCCGACATTTCTTTGATCTTGCTTAAATAATAAACATTGCAATCGAGAAATGAGTTCTCATTAACAGTATTCAATTTTTCAAAAACTGAAACAGTTATAATTTAATTTTCTTAGACAAAATGTATCAGTGTCCCATGGCCAAAAAAATGTTCAACGCTAAGGGCTTTTTATAATGCAAGCTGTTTCCCTCGTCTTTTTCAATCAGATTAAAAGTTTCGCAAAAACTGAAAAAAGTGATAATTCAATGGACTAAATACTAGCGATCACCACTTATTTATCTGACGGCCAGCCGGCCACCACATAATTATATTTATATGGTGGCCGAAACATAAAATGTAGAATTATCTGTAACAATGTTTCGGGGTTTTGACTTTTTGTTCACTTTTATGCAAATACACAGTCTTCAAGCCTGCTAAATGTATACAAGACTTTTACTAGTTTAAAGCATCAATTTTATTCATTTGTATACAGTACAATTTTATTTAATCAAGTTTTTGTAGTACGTACACAACTCAAAGTACTGAACGTACATATGCTAAATCGAGGTTTAGACAGAATGCTACATAATGTATATTCTTTGAATGATCAGTAATTCAACACTATTTGTTATTTTTATTTTAAAATCATCATTAAAAAGTGTGGAAGAAAGCCGAGGCATAAAACAACTGATATCTATTTGAAAAATCCACGGTTTTTTAAAAAAATATCACTGTGTAATGATGTCACTGTATTGAAGACAAAGTTTGAAATATTTGCTAATTAAAATATTTCAGTCCATAATGCTTCGATCAAACCATCGGAAATGATAAATACTCTCCAATGTATGTGTATATATGAGCCAATTTTACAAGATAGTGTGTAAATTTTACACTTAAAAGTGTGAATTTTACACTTTAAAGTGTAAAATTTACAGATTAAAGTGTAAAATTTACAGATCAAAGTGTGAATTATACACATTAAAGTGTAAAATTTACAGATTAAATGTGAATTTTACACTTTAAAGTGTGAATTTTACAGATTAAAGTGTGAATTTTACAGATTAAAGTGTAAAATTTACAGATTAAAGTGTAAAATTTACAGATTAAAGTGTAAAATTTACATATTAGAGTGTAAATTTTACAGATTAAAGTGTGAAATTTTCAGATTAAAGTGTAAAATTTACAGATTAAAGTGTGAATTTTACACTTGAAAGTGTGAATTTTACAGATTAAAGTGTAAAATTTACAGATTAAAGTGTAAAATTTACTGATTAAAGTGTAAATTTTACACTTTAAAGTGTGAATTTTACAGATTAAAATGTGAATTTTACACTTAAAAGTGTAAAGTGTGAATTTTACATATTTAAGAATTTTACATATTTAAGTGTGAATTTTACAGATTAAAATGTGAATTTTACACTTTAAAGTGTAAATTTTACAGATTAAAGTGTGAAATTTTCAGATTAAAGTGTAAAATTTACAGATTAAAGTGTGAATTTTACACTTGAAAGTGTGAATTTTACAGATTAAAGTGTAAAATTTACAGATTAAAGTGTAAAATTTACTGATTAAAGTGTAAATTTTACACTTTAAAGTGTGAATTTTACAGATTAAAATGTGAATTTTACACTTAAAAGTGTGAATTTTACACTTACAGTGTAAATTTTACAAATTAAAGTGTAAAATTTACAGATTAAAGTGTAAATTTTACACTTTATAGTGTGAATTTTATAGATTAAAGTGTAAATTTTACAGATTAAAGTGTAAAATTTACACTTTAAAGTGTAAAATCTACACTTTAAAGTGTAGAAAATAAAAAAATGTGAAGTGTATATGTGGCACTAATACGCTTCCGTAGAAATTGCTAAAAAGAAGTTTTTGGAATGATAAGTCAAGAAGAACTATAAAAACTGTTAATCATTAAAAAAAAATATTGACATCTTTTGAAAACTAGCTAGCTAGGTTATATCATTCAGCTTTGTCAAACACTTGAAACATAGTCTGTATATAATTAGAAACATAAAATATTAACCAATTATCAATCTCTTTTTTGTGCATAGGTGAATAAAGTTTTCATTAAAGAGAAAAAACGAGTCACCCCTGAAGTAAAAAGAGAACAACGAAAGTTAATAATTTGTCGCCATGGAGAAAGAACTGACTTTGCCATGGGGAAAGGATGGTATGACATGTGCTTTAATGATGACGGTAGGACATCTTCATAAAATCATTAAATATACCAGTAATAGTTACTGTTTTTTGTTTTTTTTATTTAATCAGTTTTTATACAGAGGCCATCAAAAATCCAACTGTTGACTTTTTGATAGCACAATCTTCTGTAAAAATGTTCATTAGTTTTTGATACTTGACATGTGGATTGGGACACTTTGAAATTTGAAATAGATGATAGATTATAGTACATTAAGTCTGATACATAATCACTGTTTGGAAATGAAAAATGCATAATATCATAGTATGTATTTCTGAAAAAATCTGAGAAAGGGACAATTAAAAATTAAAGTTGTTAAGTTTAGATTTAATGAAATTTATTTTGATATGCAGGAAAGTATTCAAGAGTGAACCTTAACCTGCCCAAAAAGATGCTGACTCGGGTAAATAACTTGGAATTCATAAATGACCCACCTTTGACAGAAGTTGGAAAATTTCAAGCACGTCTGACAGGTATATTTCAAGGCTTCAAATGAAATGATATGATGAAGTTAAATATTCAACTGAGTTTGTAAGATTTATTGTATTAGAAAGTTAGTAAGAAGGTGATATTTTTTTTTTTTGCAGCTGATGTACTTCTCGAAAACAAAGTTACAATAGCAGGAGTTTATAGTTCACCTGCACTTCGATGTCTCCAAACAGCAACTGAAATTTATCAAGGTAAAGGAATATTTGTTTTGACCAAGTATAAAATGGACGGGATTCTGCAATGAATAAAAAAACCATTATTGATATGGATTTTTGTTTAAGAAATCTTACATCTAATTGAAGTATCTACTTACATCTTTCTAGTTTTTTCTAGAGTAGCACATACTTACCCTTCTATCGGCAGTAAAAAAATTCCTTTTGCATTTTATAAGAAAGATACTTATTTACCTTTTTTGTGGAAGCTGTTGTAGACAAATTTAAAAGACACTAACCATAAGTACATCATCCAACCATATCCCTTCTTAAAATTTACCCCTATTAAATATAGCAGATATATCTATGTTTTCAAAGTCTTAAATATTGTTATTTCTGTATGCTGTCTTTCCTAAGTATTACCGAAAACCAATCAAGCCAATACTCTTTCCAATCACTATGGATTTAAAATGTATTTTAGAAAATAATTTTAGTAAAAGCAAAAGTTAGAATCTATTTTGATATTGAATGCATTTTTATGGCTTTTTTTTACAGGTCTTAATCTTCAAAGCAAAATCAAAATAGAGCCAGGTCTGTTTGAGTGGACAGGTCACACCAGTGTTGTTCCGCGCTGGATTTCTCCAGACGACTTGTCTAAACAGGGATACCCGATTGACAGTCATTATTCACCCCAAGTCCCTAAGGACAAGCTAGAGGATGGAGAGTCCATCAGTAATCTTTATGCACGATCCACAGAGACAACTCGACAGATCCTTAAATTGCATGAAAAGGAAGGTCAGTATACATTTGCATTATTTAAAACAAGAATATCCAGAGTTTGAATGAATTTTATTGCAAATGTGCTGCTTTTGAATTTTTAGTTTTCTTATGTAATTTTGCAATACATGAATGCCCAGTGATTTGTACTTCTCCAACAAATTTTTTAAATCCTTGATTTACATTCTTTTTCATTTTTAAACCCCTTTAAAAAATATTGCCCCAATTTCTTTGCAAAATCATTTAGCTTCATGGGTCTCAAAATTATCTTTTTTGAAATCAGTTCTGTTTATGACTTGAAGTAAGTTACTTTTTATCTTTTAAATCTATTATTTTTTGTTCAAAACTTTTAGGTGGCAGTATTCTGTTTGTTGGTCATTCTGGTACATTGGATTTATGTACACGAGTCATCACTGGGCAGCAACCACGCCCCTCAACCTCATACAGAGAACTTTTGCCAAAAGTACCGTACTTAGCTATGTGTGCCATTGAGGAGGATGCAATTACACGGAAATGGAAACACATAGATGCCCCAACACTACCATTATCACATGGACGTAACATTGTACAGAGTGTCAGGGATATTCTCAATAGTTAAAAGTCAAAAAAGTGCTGGAATGTGCCAAAACTAAGAAAGAAAATAAAGCGATATTTGTGCGAAATATCAAATTCAGATGTTCGATGCAATGGTCTGAAAAAAAAATTGTATGAGTCTCCAAGAGAAACATACAAAGCATAATGTAAAATCCTATGATTTTTGCTGAAATTGATTTTCAGTTATATACTAACTCCCTTTTTTAATGTTCCCAGTGATTTCATATTGTAAAGAGTGGGAAATTTTATTGAAAGTTGAGTCAAATATTAATACTTTAAATCAATAAATATCTTTTTGAACCAGTAATGTTTGAAAATTAATTACCATAGTCAACTGTGATAAAATTGTCTTTTTTTGTTCTGCATATAGTGTACGTATCATTTACGTATCAGATTCAGAATTTTAAAACAGATCAAATATGAATTAGTCTAAACTCCATTCAATAAATACTTTTCATTATTTTAGATAAAGTTTACAAAATTGCTATTACATGTATTTACTTTTTAATTGAAGTTTAACCTTTTTGAATGCCAATTTTTTATTTTATTGATATTGTAAAAATATAAGTGTAATTTATTACTCTGTATTATGACTCCCAAGAGGAAGGCTGTTGTACATAATTTCTTAGCAAAGAAAATGTTCAAATGTTGCTGGATTATTTACTTTTTACATCCATTTTTGTGCTTTTTTAGATTTACATTCATTTTATACTTTTATATTATATCCATATAGTAATCAATTATGATACATAATTTCTGATCATTATTGACATAATTATCAAGAAACTACTTATCTGACCATAAATGATGCAACTCCTGGTTATATGCATCATAAGTGGTCAAAATCTACATCCTCATATACTAATATTACGAAATTAATAAGTCCAATTTATACGTACCACTTTGGGAAATACCTTTGTCTTGAGTACAAGTTTTTTTTGCAGACCTATCTTTCTGTTAGCTACAGACACACAGGATTATATTTTTGATTAGGGGTCTTTCTCTGCAGGATTTTAATAGTGATCAGTCTCTGTCCAATGTTATTGGTCCTTAGCATACCATATTTCTCTCCTCTCAGCTCAGTGTGGTTCAAAACACTGTTGTGTGACCTTGAACAATGTTTCTTGATCAAAGGTTAAGTGAAAAGCAAATATATATGTAAAGTTCTTGTATTGACTTTCTCCCTAAACCCAATTTAGCCACATAGTGTTCACCCACATAATGTATTGAAATAAGACTGCTACCAGTAACCCTGAACAATCTTTTTTATGTTAAGAACACAAAACTCTGAAAGAAAAACCTTCTTACAACCATAGAGTTTCTCCCATTTGCCTTATCTGGCTTATATTTAAGATAAAACGTTGTGACTTCTAGCTTACGGCTGAAGGTCAGGCAAATCTTTTTGAACTTCAGTTTAGACCATAAATCCTGCTTAGCCTTAAACAAAATCTCTTGGTAGATAAAGGTTGTTCAGCTTTGAAATAAGTTCGTGACCAAAGGTCAAATATCCTTTTTTGAACGAATATTTGTTTGACTATGCAAAAAGACTGCAAGGTAAGGTAAGGGGTGTATAGTGACCCTAGATTAAGTTATCAATGTCAAATGTCAAGGTCATAGGAAATCTCTTTGTAAAATCCTTGCTAAACTGTAGATTCTTAACCAAGCTTTACCTGCCTCTATTCTTCATCCATATATGTGCTTTTTTGATAGAGATGTGTATAAATTGTGTTGAACTCGAAATGAGTTGTTAAGGCCAAAGGTATACTCAAAGAAAATGAGAGGGCTTTCTACTATGTAAACGCAAACTGAAATATTATCGAAATCTATATCTTGATAAAGCATCTATCTTCCATAGTCTATTTAAGATTGAAGCATTCATTTTCATTCATCAATTCCTTCCAGAGTTTGTAATATTTGTTGATCTGAATATTATCTGCATTGTACATGACATCTTTACCTCCATTTTTTTTATAATGAAAAACATCAGTTTATGTTCCATATTCAAATCGTTACAAATGTGATTTCTTCTGGGGGTTTTTAGACCACAATTTCCACTGTCTCTTGCACATCCCGAGTGCCATTTTATATTATAAAAATATCATTTAGTGTTCAAAGTTTTGATATTCTACATACGTTAAGCTCTTCTCGTAAGCTGTCTTGCATTACAATGCAAAGTGACATCTCGGTTAAGTCAGTGAAAAGGAATGCATGTATTCACACTGCTTAAAGGGACCTAGGCACGATTTGAGATAAACACTTATATAAGTCTTTATTTTTCATTTTTACGTGATAAAATGGTTTACTTATGTATTTTGAATGATTCATCATAATTTGAATATTGAAGTCAAGTTAAAAGCAGAATACAGTGGAAAGAAGTCACTGATATGTAAACAAAGCCCAAGTTTTATATTTGTTTACAAATATTAAGTTAAGAAATTACTAATTCTTTGATAAAATAGCTTGTGGCAAACAGGATTAACTGATTCAACATGTTCATAACTAACTTTATCAACAACAAAAAGCAACATTATGAGAATTCATCCAATGCATGTATATATAAACAATAACAGGACTTAAGCTTTGAAATTTAAGCTTGAAATACATTCTTTTGCAAAAAATGAGCTCAAATCTAGTACAAGTCCCCTTTAAAGCACGTTGTACCATATCCATGTTTCATTGGAATGAAACAGAATGGTCGACTACGACAAAAAGTGACTTTGCATACTTTCTGCATATTCGCAGTTTGAAAAAATAACCTGTTGAGATTTCAACGATCATTATACCTGAAAGTTTTCTTTGTTGTTGTATTTAAGAATTGTACATATTTATATTATGTTAAATAAAAAAAATCAATTGAATTTGTATGTCATTGTCTTGCCCCATAACATTCCATCTATTTATTCCAGTACTTTCATTCTCTGTTTTGTTTTTTAGAATGAGTGTACCAAAGGTTTGCATAATGTCAAGATTTGTTACGTTACGTCATATTCATGTGAGAAAATAAGCGGAAGTAGAGATTTTAGGATAGTTTTAAATTTGGCCCTCATATGATGAGACTCAATTTAATCAGTCATTATCAATTTATTAGATTTGAACTTCAGCTGCTTAAGTGACAATGTCAACTGTTATCAGACTGTGTAGAATGTCACGAAAACTAAAAGAAGTATATATTTTACTGAGAAATTATAATTGAAATCAAAGCTTTCATTGAACTTCATCTGCATTATGGGAATACGGATTTAGCAAAATTTTAAATTTTGTACAAATTAACCTATTTTAACTAATTAATGGGCCTTATTCTCTAATTCAAATAGTAGAAAATTAAATTATAAGGAATAAATTTAATTTCTACCTATGTTATACGAGAATAACATAACTTGGAACAGCTTCGCGGTTTATAAAGCGTAAACTGCCCCAAGTTATGTTATATCGTATAACATAGGTAGATATTAAATTCATTCCTCAAATATACTTTACATGTATGTACTTTGTTGATTCCATCGTAATGGACCGTGATCGCATTCAGAATTTAAGGAGCCAGTTTATAGTTGCGCCCACACTTGGAAAAGAAATTGGTAATAACGAACAAGCAGATACATGTATTAGCTTTAGCTAAAAAAAGAACTTTTACTGGTATATTGAACTAATGTCAACAAAAAACAGGACACGAGCCTTGTATACACAAAGTATTGTAAGCTTTGTATTTTGCTTATACATGTAACTCTACGACTGACACTCTGATTAATTATGAGGAATGCATTTCTAAAACACTACAAACATCAAAAATAAAAAAAAACAAGAGATGTTTGTGAAACATTTATGCCCCCCTCCCTTGGAAACATCCACAAAGAAAATGAACGTAAACTGCAAATAACTGGTATTTTTCAAGGGACATAACTCTGTCGAAAATTGCTCTATCATACCTAAAATCAAACTTGACCTAGATATTATTTAGATAAATCTGTATATCAAATTTTACATCCATATGTGCATCCTCTGCGAAGAAAATGAGCAGAAACTGCAAATAACTGGAATTTTTCTATGTCCAAGAGGCATAACTCTGTCGGAAATTGCTCGATCGTAACCAATATCGAACTTGACTTAGATATTATCATGATAAACGTGTATACCAAATTTCATATCAATATGTTCATCCTCTGCTAAGAAAATGAGCGGAAACTGCAAATAACTGGAATTTTTCTACGTCCAAGTGCCATTACTCTGTCGAAAATTGCTCGATTGTACCCAATATCGAACTTGACCTAGATATTATCATGATAAACGTGTATACTAAATTTCATTTCAATATGTTCATCCTCTCCTAAGAAAATGAGCGGAAACTGCAAAAAACTAGAATTTTTCTAAGTCCAAGGGCCATAAATCTAATGAAAAATGCTCGATTGTACCCAATATCGAACTTGACCTAGATATTATCATGATAAACGTGTATACCAAATTTCATATCAATTTGTTCATCCTCTGCGAAGAAAATGAACGGAAATTGTTGGTGGACCGACCGACAGACCGACCGACCGACAGACCGACCGACCGACCGACAGCAGCAAAGCAATATGCCCTCCCTTCTTCGAAGGGGGCATAATTAAAGAACGTGGAGGAATAAGCCGAGGCATAAAACCACTGAAGTCCATTTGAAAAAGCCACAACTTTTTTTCTTACAAATATCACTTTTGTTAAATATATTAAACATATGTAGCCATTTGCAATCAATATTGCCAAAACCTTAAAAATTTGACTTCAAATTTAATTGATATTAAGACATCAAAATATTGATATGTTAATTGAACAACAAAATGACAATGAAATCGGATGTTCAGACTATAATTGTTTTTATATAGTAAGTCATCATACCAGTTTTTTTTTTAAAAGAACGTAAATTGATAAAACATATAAATGTCTATCTTTTTCAATTTTCAAAAAAATGGTACCAGATCCACTCTATGGTAAAAAGCAAGTTTTCTTTCTTCGATTTTCAAAATCTTGGAACGTAAGTATGTTGAAGTAAGTTGTTCGATTCTAATAAATCGTCTTGTAATTTTTTTTATATATCTTTGTTTACTTTGTTTAAATTTGAAAAACTCTATATGTAAAGAAAGTAAAATTACGGGATAATAAATTAAAAACATGCATTTAATAATTTCATAGATTTATAATTAATGCTAAATCAGTTATCTTTTGTATTATTTATATAAAAAAATAAACATGTTACCATGTCGAGGGATACAAATTTAAAATGGACTTTAAGACAAAAGATTGGAATTCTTTATTCTATGTACATACATAATAAATTCTCTGGAGATATGTAAGCACAGTGATAAAAATATTTGAAGTTAATACACTTATTATACTAAATGCGTGATTGTCAGTTGAAACACAGTGTTAGGGTTGTGGCCACTTGTGGGAATATGCCTCGGCTTACTCCCCCAGGTTCTTTGACCAAAATCCAGTAATGTCTTTCTATTGATTTGTTTATCCATTCCTAAAGGTGGTGAAGATTCAAAAGGAAAGCCTGGACCATTCAGAGGTACGTTAACTTTATGAATTAATTTTACAATCTCTTGGAAAGGCGGATACGGAACATGGTTTTGAATGTTACATTTCATAGCAAGTTTGTTTTGTAAGTTTTCAAGCGCATTGTACATGATTGGGTTGACACCAATTGCGGTACCATATTAAGACACAGGTTTATTTTTTTAAAATTAAAAGATAGGTGAGCTAGCGCTGTCAAGGGACTTGGACACGATTTCAGATTAAAATTGTCTTTTTCTTTTTTATGTATAAAATGGTTTATTTGCTCATTTTGAATGATTGACCAAAATTTGAATGTTGAAAGTGAAGTTTTAAGAGAGATACAGAAGTAAGAAATCATTGCTATGTAAACAAAGCTCGAGTCTTATATTTGTTAACAAATAATTTAAAGTATGTAATAACCATTTCTTTGACCAAATGACTCATGGAAAACAAGGTAAACTGATTCAATGTGTTCATAGATAATATGATAAACAGAAAAGAGCAACATTTAATTGATACTTATACCAATAAAACACATGTAAACCATAACAAAGTTCGAGCTTTGTTTACAAAACAAAGATTTTCAAACTCTGTATCTTGCTTATAACTCAATATTTGACGTTCAAATTTTAAGTAAAGAATTAAAAGTACCCATATTAACCATTCTAAACATTAAAATTGGAAAAATAAAATTTTAAAGTCCCTTTAACAATCATAAAACACAGAAGATTTCTAAACCATTCGTCTAATTTTCTGAATCAGTTAAATATCCATATGAGGGCACATTGTTGCACTGAAATTGTGTTGGAGGTGGGGTAGGGGTCTCAATTCAGAATCGCGAATTTAGAGTTGGCTTCACATCGGTATTGGCATAACTCATTAACTGTGCTCAAATCATTCTGTAGTTACTGTAATATCAATTTTGAGGTGAAAATAAGAGATCAGTAGAGCCCAATGGTACTGTTTTGTAGCAATCGTATCTTCCCGGTCCTTACCAGCAGGCTCTGTAAACATAACCGAGGTTATTTTGCGAGCTTAACGGAAAGATACAGGAAGGTAGTTCAGAAAAGACTTCTGTTTATTATAATTTTAGAGATAACTCGGGCATAATTGGACCTAAGCTACTTTCAAACAGCAAAACACAAAACTTCAGATCATATGTGAATGATAAAACAAAATTGACATGGTACAGGTGTTCCCAGAATGCCATACTTTGAAGTCAACATGCGTATTCCATTAAAAAGACGAACGTAGTTGCTAGCGCTCGAGGTCTTTAGCAAAAAGCATAGCATGTCTTTCATTGTTTAATGATACTATATTTCTGCCAAATTAGAAATTTCTGTAACTAAAAGTGAATGCGCATTTTAAATGTATCAATTTGTCAATTTGGGGGGGGGGGGGGGGGGGGTCCATAACATTCATCCAGTATCTCCTATACATTTTGCATACTTTTGGTTTGCTCTTCTCATACTTGTTGATTAAACTTCAGATTCAGGTCCGAGCCATCGTAACAGGAAATCTCTTTATTTCAAATCACTTTATTGCTTCAGATAAAATGTTCTTGGACGCACTTTTCCATACTGTGACAATGTTCTTGAACGCACTTTTCCATACTGTGACAATGTTCTTGAACGCCCTTTTCAAGAATGTATACTGAGTATGACGAAATGTCATCGTCATATCTTCTTAATCGTTGTTAGGTCTCGTCTTTTTCATTATGTAACTGTTAATTTTATCACTAGTCACAACACTAGCTGTGTTGGTAAATATCTTATACGACGTCAAGGTGCATGTGACGTTGGGAGACACTGCTATTATGACGTCATTATAGCATAACGTCACGGTTACGTTATAATAATATGTTTATGTTTGAAAGTCAGTCTAGATAAACCAGTCAAAGTGTACAGACGTTTTTTTTGTTTCTACCTGACTCAAAGAGTATAACCACTATGCAATCGCGACAAGCTGTTAGACTAGACGAGACGAGTTGATAGTGGTGTAGAATCTAAGACGGTTACACTGTCTGTACGACTACTAAGATGATGTATAAATAGGTTGCATAACATAAAGAGGAAACCTAGGTGGTAATAGTTGATGGGTACTGTGGTTTCATCAATATTCGTTGAATACCAATTTTCGTGGATTTCGTTGTTTAGTTGATCCACGAAATTAGATGTTCATTGAAGTGCAATATTTATTAACATTTTGTATTGATAGGGTCATTGGCAATGAATTTATGTATCCTTGAAATTGTGATTTTCACTTTATCCACGAAAATTAATGCCCTTGAATATTAATGAAACCACAGTATACCTCGGCTGCAACAATTGTGGCATATTTGTCTGTTCATGTAGAATATCACATATAACATGGAAGGTACATACATTTAGCCATCACAAGAATTGAATCGATAATGCAAAGTGCAGAGCTACCAGAGCAAGAACTTGTCTTGATGGTTGGTGGTTTGAGATCTGCTGGGAAGTGTTTCATCTTCGGCAACCCCATATTAACATGCATACAAGTCTTCTATCATTTTAAATTTGGCCCTCGACTCCGCAAGCTCCAGTTCCTAGCTAACACAACCATTACAAGCACTCTGATCCTTGACCAATTTATTTATTTATGCCATGCATGACACAAAAATGCTAAAGGAATGCTACGCCCAAAAATATAAATTAAACTCAGATATCCGCTTAAGAACTTACAGACTAGCAGATGTCCAGTTAATCAAACTAGTCCATGAAATTCATGAAACTGACCCAATATTCTCATTGTAAGAAGACAACCAAAGCTTGCCGGATGACCTACAATTCCTTTCTAGAGATATAAGAGCCCTCATAAGAAATGGTCAGTCTGCTACCCATCATTCTGCGCAAACCCCTTAGCACTTCATTCGAACAACGGCTCTTACCAAAACTAAGTCGGACCCAGCAACCCCAACAAAGGTCTCCCAAACTATGGACCTAGACGACAGGGTTTACTCGGCTAAAGATTTTAACAGTGGAAACAAGAACCTGTTAATACCTTTCCAACCTCAGAAACAGAATCTACCCATGCAAGGTCGAATTCGGATCTCGGAAGCCAACGGTGCCCCAATACTCTTGTTGAAGATAAAATTTCTCCTCATTGTGAATATATTGCCCCTGCCAAGACAGAAAACCCTTTGTTTTGGGATGAGGTTGGAATAATAAGACCCACCAAGAATTTCGTTGCTCAGAAGTATTGATTCCCCAACTTCTTGTAATTGTGGTCAGTGAAGTCGCAGTTCGTTCATGAATTTGAAAAATTAAAATATCAAACGTTAAAAAAAAAACAAATTCGCAGCACTCATTGATGTTGATGTACTAAATGATCGGAAAGAATCTAACACTGCCCATACCCTTAAGGATCTGAGTCCAGGGTCCGCCGCCATAAACATCCCAAGTCTGATAATATTCTCAGTCTGAATATTCTCAACTCCTCAATTCTCAGACTAAGCCGCCGCCAAAAAAAGTTGAGCAAAATAAAAATTCTCAAATTCGGTTTTACTCTCAAATATTTGAGTCTACAAAAAAGTAGACTTAATATATTCTCAAGCAAACAAAATGGCTGCAGTGATCAGACGACGACGTCGAAAGAGACAAAACTTGGTACTTTTGAGACGACCCAGGGTGTTTCGTGACTTGAATAACCCAATTTCACAAGGAAGTATCCTCTTCATTCTGGATGGAATCGTGGACCTTCTGCAGGCTGACACTGCGAGAAATAGACCCATTCCCCCGTTGATTCAAGTGCTGCTATTTTTGAGGTTCATTGCCACAGGTGCACACTTACGACTTGTTGGATACAGTCTAAATGTATCCAAGTCATCAACAGGAAGAGCTGTGAAAGCTGTTGCTAGAGCCATTGTTCGAGTTTTTGTTCATGCTATCCAATTTCCAGTTGTTGTAGGAGAGATACTGGGCGGGGCAAGAGGCGAGAGCGACAGCTCGAGCCGAGCCGCGCCCTGTATCTTTCCTACATCAGGGAACGAGTACTCTAAATATTACTTGTAGCTGCAGGTCTGTAGCTCCCGGTTTGCAAAAATTCGGATGGACCACGGTCGTTGTTTTTTTTTTTTCAGACCGTGAGCTACATACCTGCAGCTATCTTTATTTTAGATAGTTTGACACAAAAAGAAAGAAATGAGAGGAAATGAAGATAAAGTATTATAATGAGAAGTCAAGAAGTAAGTGCATATAAATATGCATGTGTATTCAATGGTAAATATATGTATGTATAAATAGATTGATAAAGAAAAGTGTAATCTTCCCCCAACGCCTTGAGGGCTTTTCAACAGTCAGTGGAGATTTGGATCTCAAAGCTTTTTCTAGCAGCTAACAATCGGCTCTTTTTCGCAGGATCTCCGTATGCTATGATTCTCTCAAAAGCAGCCCGAATCCGTCAGATGGTAAAGTCTAGAACAAAAAGAAGCGGCCAGAGATCCCTACACCATATGCCCCTGACATTCGAAGCGATACAACGTATTAAAAAGGCAAGCCTGCCAGATGGTACCAAATACTCCCTGTCTGTCACATGGAAAATGGATCCCCATTTTCAGATGATAAAGGAAGTAGCCACCCAGAAATCGGAGGATGTGTTCAAGTATCAGTTAGTATCTCGCCCACCCTGAGTAGAAAAAGGTATACAGTGCACAACTAGGCAGCCTTTCATTTTTGAGAACTGGACTCTAGGGATAGTTATGGTTGGTGTTAGTTAAATATTGCTACTTTAGTGTATCCCTTGGATATTAAATAGCGAGAACTTAGCTCAATATATGATGACCATTTTTGGATGATTCATGCTCTAGTTCTTCAGTTTTTACATATGTATGCCATTAATTCATTCTACATGTATTACATTTCATGATTGTGTTCTAACCTTGATCTTGTGTCATCATCAGTCATGTATTCATGCATTTCTATAATGAAGTGCTAGATTTGTCATACTGTGCATGTTTATGCAGAATCAATTCAATATTCAATATTGAATATGAACTACTTCTACATACTATATCACATGTTATTATTATATGAGGATATTTTTTGTTATAAAACGAACAACTTTTGTTTACATTAAATAAAAGAAATAGTGATAAATGTATCATAACGTTAATTTATTCTATTACTTGTACTTGCATTAAGTTTATTTTGTATAGTTCTTATATATATTGTTACATTTGTGCAATTTTTTTTTACCATTTATGTGATGAGACCTGTTTCGCTATGCTTTCTTATTTTGTAACGTGACCAAATTCATCTCCGATGATTTCCAGTCTGAAGCTACCGTCCTGTTTATTATTTTTATACTTTGTTAACCATATCAGAACACAAATGCTATTGTTCGCAGTTATTTTTGTTAGTGCTTTCAACTGTGATCAAGGATAGGTAATGTATCTATAGATATCTGCAATCAAGGAAAAATTAGGGTACCTACAAGTGAAAAAGTAATTATCACTTGAAATAAGTATGAACTTTTAATACAAGGATCAAATTTCATTAAATATGCATTCAATAATATTTTTTTTCCAAATTTTATTCTAATTTTAAAAATTAGATATCTCATTATTGACATACAAATAATATATTGAAATTATAAATCAAATGAAAAAACATATAAGTAAAGCTTATTATAGACTTAATAATAAATTAGCCATAAAAAAGAGAAGAGGAAACAGGAGACACTCTTTTTTATGTAAATTTTCTCTTTCTTGAGATGTAAATTATAGATTTTTAGCAATAATAACTTGTCATCTGAGGAGACATGCCATAAACACTCAGTACCTGTGAGGACATGCAATGATAAAACAAATGTAAAACACTGAAACTTTTTAACTGAAGATCCTTACACATAAAAAGGGACTTGACTTTGCCATATACATGTATATCTAAAAAAGTCTATAAAAATCCTCATGAACATTCAATTAAAAAGTAAATTTGAAATATGTACATCTTAATCTGTTAATCATGTTGTGCCTGTTGCACTATGAAAAGACAAATTTAAGTTCCCCTTTTCTGTAATCATCTAACAAGTTATAGGCATATATAGCTTCATCATTTTCATATTTGATGTTGTTATATTCAGTAGTGTATTCTCACTATATGACTCTATATAGACGAATAGTCAATAATTGGGATATTAGCTCGTCCGAAAAATATTGACGGGTCAATATTTTTTTGATATTGACCGGCTAGGAATAATATTTAGAGAACATTCCCTCTATTTCTTATAATCGTCTCTGATTTGATGATTCGTAAACGAGGACGTAAATAACTCTTTGCGACTCCAAAACAAGGTGACGTCATAATAGACAGTCAGTCAAGGCAAGTAAATAACGGACGCGCAATGCGACGGGTGCTATCATAACGGATATAAGGATTTGCGAATAACTGTGAAGTAAAATAAGGTAGAACATCTGTATGTTAATTCTTACGGTCGGCGGAATATCACCAGTGACCGTTTGATGCTGAGGATATTTTAGAAATGAACTTTGCACAAAATTGAATTCGTGAATTTTTTGTTGAGCTGAGAAAATTGCGGAGATTTGTTAATTAATTACTTTCTTAAATTTTGGTTTGTTTCTTCATATAACAAAACAAATGTTGGCTGTGTTTTCGGGCAACATTGATTATATTAGCCCCCTTGGGACGAAAATATTGCCCTCCGCTTCGCGTCGGACAATATTTCGTCCCTCGGGGGCTAATATAATCAATGTTGCCCTCAACCCCAGTCAATATTTGTGTATTGTACCATGTTGGAAAACCGGGTACAACTCCAATTTAAGTATGTTTTCCATGGAAGAAAAACAAATTTTTTTTCATCCTCCCCCATCGCAAACGCTTTGCTGCTTCTTCTCAAGAGACGGAGAGTGCCACTTTCTGCCTTGTGGTACCGTTGCAATTCTGGCTTTTCTGCAGACCCAATCAATTTTCCATTTAAATATTCTATTTCAAATTTTTATGGCAGCTTCACAAACATAAGCAATGCCTATAAGCAGATGTAATCCACAGTAAAAATTATTAATTTGACTACACAATCAGTAAGACTGTTGAAATTTAGCTGTATTTCTTGGAAAATTTCATTCTTGTATTGCTGCAACAATTTATTAAAAAAAAATTCCGTGCCGGCTCTATCTGACATCGTGTTGCAGATGTTTGTTAATAACTTCATTCCAACAGTAGATCTCACTTGTTCTTCTTGCTCCTCCTGCATTTTACAATAGTCTATATCTCCCAGTACTAGTATTTCTTTCAATCTGTCTAAAGTGCATTGGCCACTCTTATTGACCATTTCCCTTAGGCCTAGTAGGTAAGAATTTCTGTCCATGTCAGTAATGAGAAATGTTTGATAAGTATGCCCATTCTTGCGAGTTTCATCTGTGTAAAGAGTAGTATTTGATTTTGAGGCAGCCACTGCTCCCAAGTGCTTTTGGGATATTGCGAGTTTTCTATCATTAGAGTTATCTACAGCTGAGCGTGAAGGAAGTTTATTAGGTATTTTCCCACATAAACCTGCAACCTCTTTGATGACTGGTCCAACATTTCGAGAAGCAACTTTTAAAGTTAGTCAAATTCATTGCACACTCAACAAGTTCAGGATCAAAAAGATACAAGTCTGCTTCATTCTTTAGAAGTCCTTGTAAATAGTCATTTGATATTGAAAGTTCCTTAAGTTCTTCCTCTAAATGATTTTTTTTTTGGCTATTGCAACATCATATTTCCCTTTTAATTGTAACAGTAACAGTACTTTGTAGTTTCCCAACTGTATATTCTGTTGCTTCCAGTTTCTTGGAAATGAATCGGACTTTTCTGTTGGAATCTACCAGTGAATTTAAATGTTGTTTGTTTCTAATCTTTGCTTTCTCTAGTAATTTAATTTTTGAAACTAGTTCCTTCTCAATTTTGGTAACAGTTTTTTTACTTTGATCTTCCTTTGCTTTCTTTTCTTAGTAAAGCAAAGGAAGCAAAGGAAGAAAAGCAAAGGAAGAAGAGAAAGCGAATGGAAGTCAGTAGACTTCCATTCGCTTCTCTTTCCTTTCTAGTTTTCTTGTTTTTTCTGTCAATTCAATTACCTTTGTTCGTCTTTTCTGTAGTTTCTCTGTGAGGGAACTTAATTTCACCTCAGCCTTTTCTTCGCTATCTTTAGATTGTGCAGACCTTTGTGCAGACATCCTCATATTGTCCATGTATCTCAAATTCTTCTTTTCTATACTGTTCTCGTAAATTACCCCTTTTCTTTTTATCCGCACCAACCACTCTGTGTATTTTGGATAGATATGCTTCGACATTTACATTTTCTATTCCAGCAATTTTTCCAAGTTTGCGCACAATTTTCATGTATTCCATTTGTTTGGATTTTCCAAAATTGAATATTTCTATTACTGCACCTTTGTTTATTTTATTACAAAATTGGACACTAGTGTCCAAAAATATAGAGGAGAGGTCCAGTCCTATATCTTTGCAATAGGATATTTTAAAATTTATAATAAATGTTCGAACTCAGACCCAAAATAGTTCCAAATACACGTGTTTGTGGGGTTTTTTTTCATTTACATTCACAACTTCCACTAAAGCGTCTTCATAAAAAATAATGCAACTTGTATTTGTAGCAAAGGAGCCTGTAAAAACTGTTTGAGTTGACTTGCCCTTTTTTTTTGTAGATTTACTCCTTTTCAGCAGGGGTTTGTTGGATTTCCAACAGCCAAGAAGTGATTTATCTGCAAAAAAATATTTGCAAGTCATAAATATTTCAAGGAAATTCACCTTACATTTAAAATACATAATTGTCATTTTTTATGTTTTTACGATAAAATTGTTTCAACATATCATACTTGTCTCTTCCTTGGTTTTGCTGCTGGGTCACTTTGCTTCTTTGGGCTTTCCACAGTTATTGAACTTTCAGGGGAGCTTGTGTCTTGACTATAAGTGAAATCTTGTGTGGATCCCGATGAACCCTGAGTGGCATCCAAATCAAGTGACCCCCGCAGAAAGCCAACAAATTGCTTAAAACATGTATGCAACACATGGAATAATTACATATGTATATTTTTAATTCATGACAATAAATCATAAACCATTTACTACATGCTAATATGTGTAGTACTTGTATACGTAAATATAACATCAGAATAATTATACTGGAGTATATACTGAATAATTAACTACAAAGATACCTATAATATAGAACAAATATTTCATTTTATTAAACTACCTGTGAGTCAGTCTCACTCTCTGTATCTGTAAACAGCTGTTGGGAATATTCGTCCACTAATAAAAAATTGTGATAAATTCATGTATAAATATAGTATAATTGCTTAGTTGCATTGAATTATTGAAGTTTTCACTTCTATAAGACTTCTTAATTGTTTGCAGTCATTGATTGGCACACATTTTGTTGTTATCAGCGTTAACTACAAGTTGTAGTACAACTACAAGGACGGAGTTATCGTTCTTGGAACTTCCGTGGCTGCACGAGAACTTTTCCCAACTATTACGCTTCATTCTATGACAAACTTGTTTTCATATGTTCACTTAGGTATGTAAGCAATATTTTGATGTGCATTACGTGTGCGTATTTACCTTACTAGTAAAATAAAAACATAGATGAAAAATTCAGAGCAGATTTGTACTTCCTTCTTGACAAAACCCGGGAAAATTTTTGCCAAATACGTCATGCAGAAAGGATTTCTCACTAAAAATAGCTAGCACACCTCTGGCGGCGTTTTCATAGGAAAAAACTCCGTAATGTAAACGATGTAAACCGAGGTTAGGATTGCGCCATTTTCTTATTTACGATCTACAGCGCCGCCTAGCGAGCTTTCGCATTGCTACCTAAAGAAAGATTCTTTTTCGTTCTGCAGCCTATCAGCAAGAGTTCTTGGAGGACGAAAACAAATCTTCTTACGAAGAGGAATCTTTTCTAGGAGGTCTCCTGGAAAGTGTCAAACTTATTGTCAATTAATCTCCATCGGAAGAGACGGTTGATGAACTCGTAGTAAACTACGTGTACTTACACAGTTGGCTTTATCAGTAAATCATTGATGTTTTTTTTATACCTCGTTTGAATAAATTTTTATTCATTTCATGTATAGAATGCACACATATGCATTAGCATTCTAAAATTTCTATAACGGAAAGATGTTTTGCCAAAGAAAAATTCAGCTGTACCTCACATTCGAAGACCATAATCGCTCTTTGGGACTTATGAAAATATTCGAAAAAATTACCTTCATCACTTGAATCGCCGCAAAAATTTTTTAGACCCACAGGTCTTGACAACCCCTAATTTCGTAGCCCTTAAATTTATTTTAATTTTCATTTTAGAGTCCTAACTCTTATTGGAGACACCTATGACTGTTACCCCCGCGCTTTTTTATATTTGGAAACATCAATTCATTAAATGGGGGGGGGGGGGGGGGGGGGGCAAGAGACCGACAAATGTCTAATTTCAAAAATGCAAGAAGCTTATTCTAAAAGGATTACAATTTGAGACCTTATCTATCTCTATGATGTGATTATATATTCTGACACCGCGCAGTCTCGTCTAAAGCAATATGACTCAGTCTTCACACGTCAAAGAGAAGCAGGACGGAAACGTAAGCCATTTATGAGTGCCCTAATTAACCCATCCGTGTTATACTTGGGCCATGTGGTAAACAAAGATGGACTACACCCTAATCCTCTAATCGTTGACAATGTACTCCGATGCAAAACCCCATAAAAACGTCAAAGAGACACAGCAGTTCTTAAAGATGGAACATATATTCTGCTGCTACCTTTTTATTGATCATTGCAGTTTTAAGACAATCGACGTCATGGCTTTTCAAACGTTTCCAGTCTAACATCAAACTAGTTGGACTGCAGAATATTGCAACAAGCCATTGCTGACATCTGCTGTTTTCCTTCCAGGGTTGCCAGCAACACATTAATACTGCAACAAGCCATCAAGCAATTGTTGGCATCTTCTGTTTACCTTCCAGGGTAGCCAGCAACACATGCATATTGCAACAAGCCATTGCTGGTATCTTCCGTTTACCTTCCAGGGTTGCCTGCAACACATACCTCCTTGTTCTCATAACATCCACTTTCAGCGCCAAACGCCATTTTAAAGATCGGCGATTACACGATTGACATTTAAAATTCTTCAATCAAATGTATATTTTCAAAAATTAAAAATTAATGCTTAATAAAGTTATTACCGATACTGATATCATTGTAGTCGTATAATCTTCTCGCATATATATATATATGGAAAAAGAAAAGAAGAATATCTTAAGACTTTTTCATTTTTACTATATCGCAATATTTGCCCCGCCCGAGGACCTACACTTCTGATCCAGAGGCCAGTAAAAAGACGTAGAAGGATTTATGGACTCCAATATATATTTGAAAAATTCAAATGCACGGTTACCTATTGAAAAATAAAATAAAATTCATAACCATAATCATATATTTAATTTTTTTTTTAAATATACAATGGGGTCGGAAAGAAGATTTTTTTTTCACATGTGTGGAGGTAGAGAATTTTTAATTTTTTTTTTAAAAATTCCGCCATTTTGCATATAGGGCCCCGCTCATGAGGCGGTAATGTCATAGGTTTTACGATTTAGATCCTTTTTATCATAGATATACCTCACAACAGAGTTGTCCCACTTGTTTTTAAGGTAACTCCGTACCTATAAAATCATGGGTTCAAAGTTAAAAACTTAACTTTTTTTTAACTTATTGGAATTTTATC